>NC_064421.1:42905499-43010499 GCF_023375975.1 Astyanax mexicanus
AGAATGGCCGAGTCAAAGTCCAGACCTGAATCTAATGGAGAATCTGTGGAAAGAGCTAAAAAAAAAAAAAAAAAACTGCTGTTAAGAAACAAACGCTCTCCATCCAAGCTCACTAAGCTCCAGCTGTTTTTAAAAAAATTCTCTCAGAAAAAGTCTCTCGATGTGCAAAACGTAAAAAGATAATTGAACCTAAAATTCTCTCTTAAAAAAAAACAAAACAAACAAACAAAAAAAAAAACAGAAAACATTAACAATGTGATATTTATTCAGTTTGCTACCTGTTGAGCACAAGGAAATTATTTTAACTTAATATAATAATACTTATAATAATATATATATTTTTAAATAACATATCCTCTTTTTTTTCCCCACTGACTTTTTTCTGTACAGATCATTTGCCACTTTAAACATATATATATATTGTGAGGTGTGGGATACCGCAAGCCCATCTGAGGTAGCCGACAACAGCCAAGACTCCCAAAACAAGCCTGCTGAGATGAGCAGAGATTGTGAGCATGCAGCAGGGGGGTGGGGCCACACTGATCACCCACGCCTGGCCAGCACTAATGACAGGGCTGAGTGAGGAGCATGGGGAGGGGAAGACAGAGTATAAAAGAGGAGCAAACAGTCAGAGGGGAGAGGGGAGTGAGACGGGGAATCCATGCCCGTTTTGTCCACTAACGCTGTCTTCTTTTTCTCCTGGTAACTTTTGGTGCACGTGGGCTACTCTCTCCCTCTGCACGCCCTCTCCATCTCTCTCTCTCCCCCTCTCTCTCTCTAATACAGATTCCTGAAGAGACTCCCGGAGAGAGAGAGACACATAGGAGGACGGCGCCTCCTCACCAAAGCCTTAAACCAAGTCTGCTCCTGTCCTGGAATCCCACACAGGAGTGTGGAGGCTTCCATTTTTGTTTGTTTGACTGCTCTGAGTTGGGGATAGTATTTTGGTTGGGTTTTTTCACTATACTGACCATCACATGCACCCAACACAGCACATACACCCCCTCTATCCTTTACTGATTGCATACATGTTTTAGTGGCTCTATTTTCCCCAAGCAGGCTGATTAGACCAATAAACAACCCTTCAGGGTCCTTTCTTTTTGGCTAAACTGGTCTCCCTGTCTTTGTGTACACACACTGGTGGTGCCTAGACCGTCACAATATATACATATATACATATATATATATATATATATATATATATATATATATATATATATATATATATATAAAAACACTTTGTTACAGCAGCTAAGCTTTATGGTCAAGTTATGAGGGGGAAAAAAAAAAACGTGTCCTTTTTTTTTTTTTTTTTTCCGCAGACTTATTTTCTATACAGTTCTTTGGCCACCTCAAGGTTTTAAGCCAGGAACACAAGCGTGTGAATGTGCTCTTCAGTCGGTTTAGCGCAGATAAAGCCTATTATTTTTTATATGAATCTGTCAGAAAGATGCTATGCTAAGTTGGAGGTGTTGGCTCCTTTGGTTTGTACAGGTTTAAAGAATCATTTGCTGACCAGTTTTTATATCTCCACGGGGTTGCCCTGACTGTTGGATGTGTTTTCAAAATAATTCCCTAATATTTGTCGATTAAATCAACTTATCGTTGCAGCCCTACCTTATATTCTTAGAATCACAATAAAAGAAAAGTTCCCACAACAAATTACAACACTTCTATCTGGTGGCTGAAATTGTAACAACACAAAATCAATAGTGTTTTAAAAAAATTATACAGTATTGAAAAACTAAATATTGCCATATGATGTGATAAGGATTGGGTGGGGCACAGATTAATGACCACAGCACTGGGTTTTTTTTTTTATGACAAATGACAATTTCTCAAAGTGGTATTAAATTATAATGATCTGATTCTAAACTGATACAAAGAAAACAGTTCAGAGTGGGTATGGTGTGAAAAGTTCTGTTCTCGGAAACAAAATGATTTAGAACTGAGAACAGTGGTGAGCAATGGAAAAGCCGCCTGAAGCATTGAAACGTTTCTAAAAGCTCCCTCACAGGTAGTTATTACCAAACAAATGGCTTTCAATACGCTGCCTGAAGCCTGAGACAGTTCTACAATGGTGTTGAAAAAGTTGAGACACAACTTTGCCTCAAATATTCATTTTAATTTTGATTAATCTTACTAGGCAACGGCATCCAACGACCCATTTTACCTAAAAACTATTTATCAGCACCACTCATTTTGAATTTTTTTATTTTGTTTACCTGTGCAATGCTAAAGACTATGTTCTATAACTTTCCCTCAGTGAGTCATACACTGATGACTGCATGACTCAACACAAGGTAATGCCGGTTATATTCTGCCATATGCAAGGAAAAAATATTTTTTAGTTCAGTTATTGCCAGGTTAGATCATTCATCATTTCCATTTCCACACATGCACTGAAACACCTATTGATTATCATTGAAGGACTCATGTAGCATCTTCTGTACCTCAGCTTTGGAGAAAACAACCTAACTTGACAACCAACTAGACGTTACGGCACTAAAATGCTGACTCAAGTAAAACAAAACGGCACCAACAGCAACTAACACTCACTTTAACACTGCTGACCTCCCAACAGAACACCTGTCAAACTTATAAATTACACTAGCACACAGGTCAAAATGTTTGCGGACACCCCTGCTAATGAATGCTTCATGGTGCACCCATTGCTGACAGAGATGTGGAATATTGGCAATATAAATTCTCTCTGAAAAAAAAAACAATACAACAATTAGTCAACATAATTTTTAGTGTCGATTAAAAAAAATTATTGACTCAAAGTGGACACGAGGGGCTCAGAGTGGTCCAACGGATTAAGGGACTGTCACTACATTCAGGAGATCGCTAGTAGGGGTGTGACGAGACACTATTATCACGAAACAAGACGAGACACAATATTGGGTTCATGAGACAAGAGGAGATTTAAAAATAAAAGTTTTATTTAACAAAATCATATAACGCAAACTTAACAGACAGGTTTCTCTCACACATTGATTCTATAAGAAATAGAAATAGAAATGAGAATAAAAAATAAAATAAAACTTTTCTAGGTCTTATATAGTGCAAACAATAAGTGCAAACCACAACCAGTCATATCAAGCCTATGGTTTGTGTTTTTTTTTCTTTGTTATGCAAATGCCCGAATTTTCCTCTTCTGCTGAGAGCTGCTCTCCACCATACTCTATCGCTATCGCTACTGGGTTGCCAGATCCCTCTTAAAAAGTCCACACCTAACTGTTTTTTTGCCCTGCGAGACCGGTTTAAGCCTGACGAAAAATATCGTCCATTTTAATCTCGCGAGATCTCGTGCCACGAGATCTCGTCACACCCCTAATCGCTAGTGTAAATTCCGGTAATGCAGCTCGCCATCAGAGTCGTGAGAGAGCACAATTGGCCTTGCTGTCTTGGGGTGAGTAGACCACTCCAAAGGGTGATGTCTAAAGGGTGATGTCGGTCAGCACAAGACATCTGTGAGCTGATGCATCAAAGTTGAGTGGCTGCGCTTTCCTCCAAACGCAATGGCTACCCTGTAAATGCTACAGATAGGTTAAACTGCTAATTGACTGACCACATATTTTTAATCTGAATGCTGCAAAGTCCACACAGGCCGCTCGTGAAGGTCCAGAACTGTCCCGTGCAGCACATTTAGGAAAAACGAAAGCGGATTGGATTTGTGTTGAAACTAGGGCTAAGTATCGAAATTTGATATCAAAAAGGTATCAACCGAAATGTGTGCTACTACCAAGTGGCAAAAGGTAAAAACCAATTTGGTGGCAATTTTCAATACTTTGCAATAAAAGGCAGAGCGCACACAAAGCGAGGCGAACAAAGTCGCAACAGCGCCCTGTTGGACATCAGTGATGTCAGTAACACTCTGCCCCCCCCCAATCACACGCGTCTCGGACTCGCAGCGGCACAAACGAATTCATGGAGGCAGGCGAGAGAAGTGCGTTTTGTAGCTGGAAATACAGCCACTATTTTGAGTTAGTATCAGCTAAAGGTTCTAATATCAGGGTTCGCTGTACACTCTGTGCTGACAACAAAGTGCCTAGAAGAAATAGACTTTCTGACAAGAGGATTGAGAAGCTTCTGTTAATGAGGTACAACCATTGGTTTACTCCCCCCACTCCACCGTTTCGTCCTCAACATGTGATTATAAAATAAAACCAGGCCAAAATAACAAAAAGTACTAAGTAAAGTAACTTGTAAAGTAACTTAGTTACTTTTTAAATCAAGTAATCCATAAAGTAACTAAGTTACTTTTTAAAGGAGTAATCAGTAATCAGTAAACGGATTACTTTTTCACTTTTTCACAACTATACCATCACTGTTGGACACACGAGTATAAAGCTCACACAGAAATGTGGATCATTCAAATTGTTGACACATTGCCACTGTGCTGAAGACGCTTGCTCGCTCTCTCGCGCCGTCTTTCGCTCGCTCTCGCGCCCGCTCACCCACACCATCTTTCACTCACTCACTTGCACTGTCTTTCGCTCGCTCTCTCGCCCTCTCGCCCTCGCTCACTCACACCATCTCTCGATAATGCTCAATCAGTTGTGCACTCTCTTGCTCGTTTACTTGCACTTAAGTAAGTAGCACGATAGGCACTTTTCTATAGTCCTCACGATATTTATCGTCATAACGCACAGCACTAGCTTGCAGTCACGCTGTCTCTCGCTTTGCTCACTCATGGCATCTTTCATTCACTCAAATTCAAAGTATTGGATCGTTATCAGAAAGCCCTAGTTGAAACAAAAGTTAGCTATGTCTGTGTATCCCTTGATTAAACAGTGTGAAAGTCTCTCTCGCTCTCACACACTCAGGTTCCGTTGGTGTTGGCTGTAGCCTCCCCCCCTTTCCACTGCGTCCCCACGCCGCCGTGGGGGTCTGATGGAGAGGGTTGTGTGTGTTGTGGGATGTGGGGAGTTGTTTGATGTTGTTCTGATTTAATTAGAACTTAATTAAAAGAGGCGGAAGGGCCTGGCAGGCCTAATGAACCACCAGATCCCAACAAAAGCAGTAAAAGAAATATCATAATTCTATCTGACAGCGCCGGCATCCCAAACACTGCGCTGACAGATATACACACGGCACTTCATTAGGAACACTATACGAATCCTGTCAGGGCTTCCCTTTGCTCTCAAACAGATTTAGTTTGTGTTGAAAACCTTTCCAGTCTAAGAGAGGGTTTTCAGGACCATCATTTTTATCATCATTTACTGATACATTTACAGTCAGTGCAGTCAGGCACAAAAAAATCTGGATTTATCAAACCGTGCTTAGGCAGAATCCCACGTAATTTCTCTTAGTACATCGCAATCAACTTGAAATCAAGCGCAAGTGCACGAAAACATCACACCTGCCATGACTCCTCCCTCAATTACGCAGAGTATAATGTCATAATAACAATAATAATAATAATAATAATAATAATATGCTAGAGTATAATATGCAAGTCAAGAAAGAAAAGTGTCACAAGACGCGTAGCCTAATAACTAATAATCACCCATGTTTTAAATTGTATTATTCTAAGATGGATAATACATGCTTTCATTTAAATGCTTTAAATGAGTTGCTTACCAAGAAGCCACACGTCACGCACTCAGCTTGTTTTCTTATCCTCTTTTGCTCTTGGAAATCTAAAACGGCTTATAAGCCAGTCATCATCATGGGCCAAAAAACATAATGATCACGGAAAATGCGCTCTCAGTGAATTTGGCCATTAGCAATATTTTAACGCTGCATCTCCAACAACTCCAGCGCACCATTTTATGCATGTTTATATAATCTAGGCTACGTGGAAACACGTTAAATGATTACTTCAGTAAGCCAATGAAATTGTCTGATTAATTTACTTTATTTTACCCAATAATGGCTTACTACAATGTGTGAATAAAGGATATCTTAATAGTTGTAATTTCAATGCATCGCCACTAAGTGTCGCCAAATGGTAAAAACACAATACATACGTTCAAAAAAACATGCATACGCCCGAAACGAAAGTGCCGTGTACGCAATGTTTTTGTGTGTACACACCTTTAATACATGAGGCCCCAGCTCCTTTATACCGGATGGCAATGATCAAAGCCAGATCTGTACCAAAATCTCCAGTACAACTTGGCTCCACCAACTATCACTCAAGACCCACAGAAAACAATCGCCCGACTCTTCTCTGTGCTAGGACCGATATTTAAGGTTTCGGTAAAACGCAGAATCAACCGGAGATCCGGTTTGAACCTATAGTTACTTATACAAGATAGCTAACGCTAACTAGCTGGTGTACACAGAGCTGTAAGCTGACAGTGTCAGCTCTGTTGCAGCCCAGCTTTAGCTCTGTCTGTGGGGGGTCCCGAGCCAAGGTGGGCTATCAATAAATGTCTATTTTCTGGTCTTTTCTCATAAATAAGGCTTATTAGGGATTATAAGGCGCATCATGCGACACTAGGAAGGAACAGGGGTGTCGCCATGTTTTCCTTCTAATTCAGCAGATCTCTCTGCTGGGTGGGGACACCTGGAAAGCTTAGCTAAGTTAAGTAAACTGTACTAAACTGTAACAAAATAAATGTATATATATATTTTAAAATCAAACGAGCTCTGGATGTTAACCTAAACAGATTTCTCTCCTGACAACTGTTTATCTGGGTGAGTAAAGCACTTTCATTTATTTACAGTAAGTTTAGAGCTGCCGATTTCCATTAAGGCTAGCCAAGGCTACACTGAGGAACCCTGAGTGTTCCGGTAAGCCAGGACGATATTAGCTAACAGTTCGATCCACATAGCTTCTTTTAAAACGGTACATACGCAGACTACAGGCTGATACATGTCTCTAAACGGCTCATGCTAATAGTGCTCCAGCCTTGATGCTGGAGAAACTTTACTGAAAAACACGCCTGTATAACTCTGAACTTGAGCGGAGTGGCTTTACTGCTCCTTCCAACCTAAGGGGCAGAATTCATACATAAGGCGCACCAATGAATTTTGGGAAAACTAGAGAATTATAAAAGCACCTCATACTAAGAAAAATACGGTAATGTAAATGTACCCACAAGAAGCAGATATTGAGTACATGACAAAAATAATCTTTGACTATCCAGACAAATAATCTACTAAGAGCATCATTGTTTATAAAGTCTAAATTAAAGTCTACTAAAACGTAAGACCACAGTAACCTTAACATATCCTTATGTTTCAAATGTCTATCATCTTAAAAGGCTTTTGGGAAGACAGAGGAGAAACACAGCTCTGTAAAACTGGTGCAACAAAAGCATCTGCAGCAAGACTTCTCCACAAGCCTGAATATATTATAAACCAAGGCTATCCTCCACAGACATTACAGCAGCACTGCAGTAAAAGCAGGAGCAGGGCTGCTAAACGTGAAGACGCAAAAGCACTTTAACAGAAGGAAGATCCCAATTTTAGAAACAGCACTTCAAGCACAACTCAGCCTCTCGCTGCTGCTGCTGCAGCCGCGGCCATATGCTGCCGGAACCGCACGCAAAACCCGGGTATGTTTCATAACATTACCAAACACTGACGCTTCACATCTCTCCCTTTGTGAAGTTTACCCAAGTACTAAACAACACCTTCTTCTACTCAGAGATAAATCATAGAAGAAAAAAATTTAAATAAACTTGCTGAAGTAATAATGTAAAACAAAACAGAAGAAAATGAATATTAATATGAATATAATAATAATAATAATAATAATAATAATAATAATAATAATAACAACCAAGTGAAAATTCCAAAAAATGTCACCAAAAAAAAAAAGATAAATAAAGCTGAAGTATATACGATTTATTTACTGCATAAATAAATATTTGTTGATTTTTTAAGTGTAAATAAGTGATAGTTTTTAGCTCATAGCAAAAAAAAAAAATAGTGTTTGCTTTATTTAACATTGTAAAAGAAAATGTGGCCTCTTCAACAGTTGTCACATATGAATATAAAAAAAAAAAACTAAAAGATTTTATAATTATTCAAAATATAATTTAAACTGCATGTGACTTGGCATAACAAAATAATTTTTCTAGTTAAGATAAATGACAAATAAATAGACAGACACACATACGGATAGAAATATATAAAAAAAATAGACAGACAGTTGTACAGAGAGACCGATTTCACTGCTGAGATAATAAATGGTTAGAAAAGCACTGCCGAGGTAAATGTGCTGTGCTTTGTTGGTTTGTCTTCTGGGACACTAACAGTGTTGGGTGTAAGCCTGTCACAATAAGAATTTTTTTGTGGACGATATTTTGTCCCAGAAATTATTGCGATACACGATATTTTTGTTATTTTAAGACTATTAAATACCACTGACATAATGAAAACAGAATAGCATAAAAAGTAATCATACACTTTTTAAAGACAGCAAAAACTTTATTAATCATTTATTATAATTAGTTTGGGAATTACATACTAATTTCTTCACCTACTTCAGTCCAAACTGTGTGTATGGAGTCACAGTTACTAAAGCATGACTGGCTTAAATACTGTTCACTGTTATATGTGTGAACAAACATACAAATAAAACTATTATCAAAAATTATTGGTCGGGTTTATTTATTGTAATTGCAATTATTGTGACAGGCCTAGTTGGGTGCTTTATAAATATTTGCATTTGTTCTTTAAAAAAAAAAAAAAAAGAAAAGCAAAACAAAATACAATGCTGTTTAATTTATTTAAATGGTCAAGAAAAAGTAGAAAATTATTTTTTTAATTAATAAAAACTTTTTAGTAGCACTGAAATCTAAGAATTTAATAAGTTATAAAGTTGAGATAAAAAAAAAATAGATTTTGTAAAATAAATACTGCTGGACAGTAGGCGTGGCCGATATGGCCCTAAAATAATATTACAATATTTCATGGTATTTTTTTGTGATAACGATACTCTTGGTGATATCACAAAACTGAAATAAACACATTATTAAAATTACTTTTTTTTATTGCATACGATATGATATGGCACAGCCCTGAGATATTATAAAAATACAAGAATCAGATCAAATTTAATCAGATTTTTAACTGAAGTCAATGATCCAGATTGTCATGATACTAATAATAATGCACTCCAAATATCTCCATATATCCAGAATTATATGTCTATAGTAGATATAGAATGGGAAATGAGAACAGTGTGAATTTTTCTTTTGCTAAAAACAGCAAAAAAAAAAAAAAAAAAAAAAAAAAAGTCTCACCCTGATGTGATAATTAGGGGTGGGTGATAGGTCACAATATTTCAGGGCATTATTATTAATGCGTACGATATCACATGGCACTCGATAATGAGATTAAATTTTATATTATATAAATTAATATTAAGATTTAATATATAGTTTGAGATGAGTATGAGACATAAATATAATTATTGTAGTATCAATTAACCATAAGATCCTCATTAATGAAATAATTACTGCTAAGATTTTAATAGATTTATTGGCTACCTGAGAATTTTATGAGCACTTTATATCTTCATAATTTCTGGCAGCACTACAGAAGCACTAGGTGGTAAATTACCATAAAAATATCATACAAAAACATATTCATATTTCATAAAGCTAATAAATGCTAGTCACTGACACACTGTCACAAGTCACAGACTCTCAATGAATCATCTAATTAATGGGAAACATCAGACTAATCTGTCCTGGTTGGAAAAAATCACAAATCAGGTCTATTGTGTATCAGTGTTCGGCTCTAGCAGTTCAGTGAGCAGCAGCGAGGGCACAGTGAGTCACAGAGCACACTGAAACGTGTGTTGAAAAATGTTATGGCTTTATGCATGCTAATTTGAGATATGTGGTATGAATTATAATTCAAACTTGCAGCACCTAAAGCATAATAAAACTAACAGGGAATTAGTTTGAATTGTTTTTTTTTTACTGATGGAACCAGGCCTTTAATACATTTACAAGCAAACTGTGTTGCACAGGTATGATTTAATAACTAAACAAGTCAAAATAAAAGTATATATATTTTATAAAATGCCTGTTTTTAGTTGCACAAATTTATATGCATGCATGCTCATCTGGCTTGAGGTCAGCTGTCTGATTTGGCTTTTTGAGTCAACTTTGGATTACTGTATATATATAGTATCATTCAAAAGATTTATATTTGGTCAATTTGAGCAAACTGAGCAAGACCATTATACTACCTCCACCATGTTTAACAATTAAATAGGGATGTTTTAGAGCAGTGGCTTTTACCTGTGGACCACGACAGTACTGCAAGAGGGCTGTTGACCCAAAACTATACTTTTCCTTCCTTACATCCATCCATCCATCCACCCACCCACCCATCCATCCATTCAAGCTCTTTAATCAAATTAATGGTCTACAGTGATCTGATCTGATTATCTCATAAACTCAGGTTTCTAACTCATAAACTCAGGTTTCCATTCCATCTTATTAGTCTGATAAATTCATATAAACACATTCTTGGATTGGCAAATTCTGATATATGTAAATGCACTAAGTGTCTTAGTGATCCAGTATGAGCTGCTTACATTTGTTGAAGAAGCTGGACGAGCGGGTCTGCTGCCAGGCAGCCGGGGCAGCAATAGCTGGACCATGAATGGTCAACCTGGCCCGACTCAAGGGAGAGTAGAGGACAGCACCTCCCAGTCCTCGAAATGTTCCAACTGCTTTAAAAAACAGAGACAAAGATGTCACCCCCTAAAACATTACCAAAAAAACTAAACTAACTGCACAAGAGAAGATTCTCATTTTAGAGCATTTCTGTTTGTCTTTTCATCAATAAAGTTTGATGCAATACAAAAAGAACAGTCAAAGAGATGCATTATTTTTTGTGACAACAACGATACAGTGTTTTTTTATCACAGTGAGAATCCACTTTGTCCCAGACGTTTCTGTGTCCACCAGAGCTCATTATCAAGTAGGAGCTGGGAGGATATAGGTAAGGCGACTTTGAGCAAGGAACCTAACCTAACCCTAGGGCTGTGTATTGGCAAAAACTCTAAAATATATTGCAATACTGTAAGCAAGATGACATGGTGGCTATCCAAACCATCACTGACCATCTGTAAATTTTGCATTTCATTTGTAAATCAAGGGAGCAGAGTCTGGAGGAAGAGTGGAGAGACACACAGTCCAAACTGCTCGAGGTCTAGTGTGAAGTTTCCACCAATCAGTGATGGTTTGGAGAGACATGTCATCTGCTGGTGTTGTTCCACTGTGTTATATTATCAAGTACTAAGTCAGTGCAGTGTTTTCCCCAAAAAATCTTACAGCACTTCATGCTTTCCTCTGCTGACAACGCTTATAGAGATGCGGATTTCATTTTCCAGCAGGACTTCGCACAATACCAAAACTACCAATTGGTCTGTAAGCCATAATCAACTACAATAAAATAAATAAAATAGATCACTCTATGTGTAATACATCTATATAATATTGGAGTTTTATATTTTTAAGTAAATTACTGAAGTACAGTAACTTTTCAATGAAATTCTACTTTTTTTTCAGCAACAGTCTCAGAATTCTCACATTGGTGCACCACTACTTCGGATCCCTACAATCTTTAGAAGAAGTAAACTAATAGTTTGAAAACCAATACAACGTTTCAAAGCAAAATATAATGATACAATATCACTATTTCACACTATCTATCTTACACCCTTACTAACTACCAACCTCCCTGGAAGACGACATGTCTCCCAACCGCTATTTCTCTCTGTGTTGTTCTCTGTACTCCTCCAGTACAGTGTTGTAATGTTTTTTTTTTTTTGTTTTTTTTTTAACACAGAGGCTGAATTACATTGTACTGCTGTACTAAATGCAAATGCTAAATTTGCCTCTTTTTAAAACAATGTTCCCCATTTACCCTCTTAACATGCCCTACACTACGGTAACTCTTCAAACCCAGCTCCCACGCTCTGTCTCTGCCTGCTGTTAGATGTGTTTTAATGTATAAACAGATGAAATTAGGTATTAAACACCCTGGTGTCCTAAACCTGATGCTAATGTCATAGCGGAAAGCGTGAGCGCATGCGCAGCTCAGCCTCACTGCACACTGTCCTCCAGAATACAGCGCTGTTCTACTGTTCAGAACTTTAATAAAGCGCTGCTCTCACCCTGCAGCTCATATCCAGCCGAGACCGCGTTTAACACCGGTTTAACTGATATAAAAACACTGAAAAAAAGAGCAGAAACTCACCTTCAACTGAAACACGGAGGGCACAGCATAGCCGAGCGGCCGCCGCCATCTTTCCATGAGGAGGAAGGTCCTAAACCAACAACAAGCTTTCTGAAGACATGCCTGTCTAAAAACGCAGGATCGATTCTAGAATTATTTACATTATTATTATAATACTACTTTATAATTATTATTTTATAATAATTATAATTATATTAATTATTTAGTAAACTGCTAATTATAGTTGTTACCTTATTATTTTAATATACAGCTCTGAAAAAGAAAATGAAGAGACCACTTCAGTTTTTGAATCAATTTCTCTGATTTTGCTATTTATATGTTTGAGGAAATTAATTATTGTTGTTTTATTCTATAAACTACGGACAACATTTCTCCCAAATTCCAAATAAACACATTGTCATTTAGAGCATTTATTTGCAGAAAATAAGAAATGTCTAAAATAATAATAGAAAAAAGTTGCAGAGCTTTTAGACCTCAAATAATGCAAAGAAAACAAGTTCTTATTAATAAAGTTTTAAGAGTTCAGAAATCAATATTTGGTGGAATAAACCTGGTTTTTAATCACAGTTTTCATGCCTCGTGGCATGTTCTCTTCCACCAGTCTTACACACTGCTCTTGAATAACTTTATGCCACTCCTGGTGTAAAAAATTAAAGCAGTTCAGCTTGGTTTGATGGCTTGTGATTATCCATTATACTCTTAGATTTTTTTATTGGCTGTTCAAAATTTAAATAACGGTCATATTTATTTATTTATTTATTTATATATTAATTAATTAGTACAACAGTTTATTAAAAATACATGAATGTTATAAAAACATAAAACAACATTGTACCAAAAGAAATACAGTACCAGTGAATAGTTTGGGCAAACAAACTTATTCAATGTTTTTTTTCTTTCTTTAATTAACTTTCTACGTGGTAGATTATTATTAAAGAAATGAAACAAATACGGGACATATATGGAATTACATAGTAACAGTAAAAAGTGTTTGTCCTCCACAATCCTGCTGTACATAATGATATTGTACACAATGCATAGTTATATCAATATCAGTTTGTGGAGAGCCTGCCCAACCGCTAGAGGGAGCCCACGAGTGAGTCTAAAATAAAATGGGGGTAAATAGAGCTAAATGGTTAAAAATAGTATCTAAATACATGTACAAAATAATCCTTTAAATTTGGAAAAATGCCCTGTGATCCCCACCCATAATGTATATGGAAGCTCTTGTGAGAGGTGGTGTGCAGTGGTGTGGAGTACATGTAGTAAATCACTAGCTTCCCAATGTTAATTTAGTGAGTATCCACAATAATCCCACACTGCCCATGATAGTTTTAGTTTTAGGGGGATTAAGGTGCACAACTGCAGGCCAGATTAATTTTTTAAATAAGTAAACGTCTATGGTATGAAAACCATGCATTTTCATACCATGAAAACTGTGAAACCTGTAACAGCTGCCACCCTAGTGCCAACTCTTGGCCTTGAAAGTTCACGTGACCCTTTCACAATTATCCAGCTCTTCATCCACAGTGAATTAAACCCACTGCTCAGCTGTATTGGCTACAGCTGGATGCTGTGAGCTTTTAGTGCCTCAGCTGTAGCTGCAGATACACGTCTCCATTCACACTCTGCCCAACACCCCCCGCCTGTGAGCCCACCCCAGGTGAAGCTCTCTCTGCTCTGCTAAACGTTCACCTAATTGGCTCCCGGCGTCCGTATCAAAGCCGTGCTATCAGATGGTCGGTGGTTGGAGTCTGGCTCGGCCTCGCTCTCAGCGCTTCGCTGGAGTGTAGACAGTGATCTGGCAGCTCTGCTCGGCTCAGGCTTCAGATGGTGCAGATCTTCTGAGCTGCTTTATCAGCTGAGCACAGGATTCGGCCCACCAACGAGAACCCCGCCACAGAACCAACACACACACACACAAAACCACACACACACAGAGCTTTATCTAAGCACTGGAGCGAGACAGTACATACAGTTGTTGTTGCAGCAGGACTGATATCTACCAATGCTCTTTGATGGTCTTTTATCGTGGAAGACATCAGACATTTAACGTGGGCCAGTGCAGTACCGACAGTACTTTATGAATGTGTGTGAGGAAATGAAAGTGACACTGAGGAGCGAAACTCATGAGCCTTTTCATTTCTTCACATGAACTATTAGTGAGTTAAAGAGGTAGATGTAGAGAGAGAGGTACAGGTAGATGGAGGAGTAGATGGAGGTAGAGATAGGGAGTTGAAAATGAAGCAACAGAGAGGTAAAGGTAAAGATATAAAGCTTGAGCGGTGGATCTAGAAAGAGGTACAGGTAGAGATAGAGAGAGAGGCAGAGTTAAAATGTAGAGGTAGAGAGAGGTACAGGTAGAGATAGAAAGAGAGGTAGAGAGTTAGAGAGGTAGAGGGAGTTAAAAAGGAAGCTGTAGAGAGAGGTACATGTAGAGATAGAGAGAGTGGCAGGGTTAAAAATGTGTAGGTAGAGATAGGTACAGGTAGAGATAGAGAGAGAGGAAGAGTTTAAAATGTAGAGGTAGATATAGGTACAAGTAGAGATAGAGAGAGAGGTAGAGGAAGTTAAAAAGGAAGCTGTAGAGAGAGGTACACAGAGATAGAGAGAGAGGCAGGGTTAAAATGTGTAGGTAGAGATAGAGAGAGGAAGAGTTAAAATATAGAGGTAGAGACAGGTACACGTAGAGATAGAGGCAGGGTTAAAAATGAAGAGGTAGGGATAGGTACAGGTAAAAAGAAAGGCAGAGTCAAAAAGTTAGAGAGTTAGAGATAGAGAGTAGATGTAGAGAGAGGTACAGATAGAGATAGAAAGAGTTAGAGAGCTGGATGTAGAGAGGAAGAGGAAGAGGTAGAGGTAGCGAAAGAGAGTTTGCAGTTGAGAGAGGTAGAGAGTTGTAGAGGTAAAGAATTAAAGAGGTAGAGATAGATAATTAGAGGTAGAGAGAGGTAGATATAGAGAGTTAGAGGTAGAGAGGTAGAGAAGTAAAGAGAGGTACAGATAGAGAGATAGAGAGTTAGAGGAAGAGATAGAGAGTTAGAGGTAGAGAGAGGTAGAGATAGAGAGTTAGAGGTAGAGAGTTATAGATAAATAGAGATGTAGAGAGAGGTACCGATAGAGAGTTAGAGAGGTAGGGATAGAGAGTTAGAGGTAGAGAGAGGTAGAGATAGAGAGTTAGAGGTAGAGAGAAGTAGAGAACGGTAGAGATGGAGTGGTGGAGATGTAGAGTGGTAAAGATAGAGAGGTAGAGTTAGAGGTAGAGAGAGGTAGAGATAGAGAGTTAGAGATAGAGAGTTATAGATAAATAGAGATGTAGAGAGAGGTACCGATAGAGAGTTAGAGATAGAGTTAGAGAGGTAGGGATAGAGAGTTAGAGGTAGAGAGAGGTAGAGATAGAGAGTTAGAGGTAGAGAGAAGTAGAGAACGGTAGAGATGGAGTGGTGGAGATGTAGAGTGGTAAAGATAGAGAGGTAGAGTTAGAGATAGAGAGGTAGAGGTAAAGAGAGGAGATAAAGAGGTAGGGATGTATAGATAGTGAGTCAGAGAGACGGTTGCAGCTGTCAGGTTTATAAATGCTGTGTGAATCCCGCGTTGGCAGAATCGGTCCGAGCCTCCGCTGGTTCTGCTGTGTGACGAGCTGCCAGAGACACGACAGGAAACAAATGAAGAAGCTTCCAGATGAGCTGGATCAGCGCAGAGCAGCTCTTTATTAATCATCTGATCTGCGGGAGAGCAGCGCCGCTGATACCAAATGCAGGAGGGAGAAGACGTGATTGGCTGAGACAGACGCAGGTGGCCAATAATGAGGGAGCTCTGGGGAGTTTGATTAGACAACTCATAATACTGAGTGAGCGGAGTGTGTGTGTTTGTGTGTGTGTGTATTATTTGATGTGTTTACTTTGAGGAGAATAGGTGTCCCAAGAATGATGGAAAATATGGAAATTTTAAACATGGAATTTGGACATTTTAATAGCAGAAAGGAAGTTCTGTTCCCCCAGTATTTTGAAATACAGCGATTTTATCTGATGCTCCCAACAGGCTTACAATTCTAGTGATAGGCAAGTGAGGTGTGTTCTGGTAAATTTCTGGCGTGTTGCTATTTTGCTGGCGGAAAACACAGTTGCTCCACTGACTGAAATTAACTTAGACAACAGCTATTTCTATAGGAGCCTAAAATAAAGAATAAAATAACATTGCTGTTCCCTTAAATGAGCTGCTGCTGTACCTTCACAGTATCTTTTGCAGTATCCTGATGTATCCTTTGCTGTGACGCACAAAGCGCTGCGCTATTAAGATATGAACGTGCCAAAGTCAGAGCGCACCTGCCTCTTAAAGGCAATGGCAGGTGACACACTGATTTTATTGGTTTATTTCATGTAACACCTAAACACACCACTGGTTAATTAGGAGAATTGGTACATGCCTTTTTTTAGTACATACTTTTGTTTGCGCCCTCACAATACCAAAGATAAGACTGACACGCCCTAAATCCAGCTGCGCAATCTACAATTAACTGAAGGGCTATAGATCGGTAAAGTTAGGCCCTTAATATTTAAGCAATAGAACACGAGAGGGAGTGTGTTATCGCGAAATAACATCACGGCTGTGATTTGGTCGCAGGCACGAGCCTCGAGTGTTCTATTGCTTTTATACAACAGTTTCTTTTTTTACTAAATAAATAAAGAAAATAAATCAAAGAACTTTAAGAAATTTAGTTTGAATATGCTTTAATATGGACTGAGCCTTCCGCCAAAAAGTAGTTCCACCACAACTTAACTACATACAGTGTATGGTTCAGGCAGACTAACACCACGAAAGTTAGCTTGAAATCAAAATTGGGAATAAGTGAAGATGGTGACGTTAGGAGCGTGAAATAACGCTAATACTCTCCTCTCCTGCTCCGTGGAGTCGTCTTCAGGTGAAAGCTGCGCATTTTAGCATTTCTGCTTATTTTCCTGGGTGGTGTTGGTTTTAGCTAGCTGGCTGTTCTGTGGTTAGGTTAGCGTAGCTTGCTTTAGCTCAGCATTAACTTAGCTTAGCCTAGCCTTGCTGGTTAGCGTTCTGGCTGTAAGACGGCATTAACCGAGCGATTTTCGTTCCCTTTTTTCCACAAAAGACGAGCCAGCGCTGCGGGCGAGCGTGCCGCGGCTGAGCGCTAGTCTGTGCTAAGCTAACGCTGCTGCGGGTGTCCTGTGTATATACGCCGTTACTTGGCAACGCGTCGGCGGAGAGATACAAGTTTAGTGTGAGAAGGCCGTGATGTTATCACGAAATATCATCACGGCTAGATCACTTCTCAACCAATCAGATTGTGAGGTCGGAACTAACTGTTGTATAATTAATCATTTATCATTCCTGTAAAAACTTTATCTTCCTTTTGTATAGCATTGTAATCTGACACTTGTTTTTGGATGCCACCATTGTTTTTGTGATGGAAATGGAAATATTTCTTTCTTATTCACTTGTAAATGTATGTTTATGAGTTTGCCATAAAGAAATGCTTATAATAAGTTAGCTCGAGTCTGCTTTTTGTGCATTTGCAGCCCCTTGCTGTGCAATCTGCTGTGTTTCCCCCAGTTTCTGGCCTTTGGGGGCCACAGTATTATAATGTTTAGTTGCATCTTGAGTGGCTCTGCAGAGTGAACATATCTGCAATCAGCCGCTCTCCAGCGCCGGTTTGTGTGACTGGCGGCTTCTTAGAAACGTAATGGACCTAGAATGAGAGCCGGTGGCTGTTCATTGGTGTGTCAGTCAGACTAATCTCTACGATTATAATCCACCTGCCAGCAAAGGTGGTGAGGGGGCCAAGCGTCCAGCCAAGAAAAAGCACTGCAATTTACTCAAAGAGAGGGTGTGAAAGGAGTAGGATTGGCAGACATTATATACGTTCTATTGTAGTCGCTCATATACACTATAAGTATTCGCTCGCCCATCCAAATCATTAAGCTCAGGTTTCAATCATTTGCACTGTTCCACAGGTGTATAAAAGCAGCAGCCAGACATGCAGACTGCTTCTGCAAACAATAGTGAAAAAATGGGTCTCTCTTAGGAACCCAATGAACTCCAGTGTGGTCCAGTCGTGAAATGTTGTCACTACTAAATATTCCACAGCCAACTGTCAGTGACATTATGACAAATAAATAACTGAAGAAGAGTACTATCAGGACTTGAGAGAGATTTTTACCCCAAGGAATACTTGCACTTCCTTTGCATATATTTGAATACGTGTGTGGTGATTGGTTGGGGAGAGACAGCTGTGGGTAAGGTGGAATGGATGTGGCCAGGCTGGCCGTCAACATAACTGTTTCTTACTACTGCCCCTTTAGATACAGAAAGCCCCACCCTGGGCTAAACCAAATCAAACAGCAGATAAGGTACAATAAATTGAGCCAAACCCGTTGATTATTGATTGCACAGCAGTCATTGATATTTCTGAGGATGTTATCTGCATACTACAACATTTTATAAAAAGTCTTGCCAACCATGATGCTCTTCACATTTTTATGTGGCCTAATCAGATCGCATCCCATTTGTTACAAAACAGGCTGAATGTGAGTGATAAACAACCTGAATCCATTTTAAAAAGGTGCCTTTTAACCCAAACCACACTCTATTCTGTCAAAACTTCCTCTGCGTCTAGAGGCACAGTAATTGCCTTGACTTGCCTCTGGTTAGGGAACTGAATCACATTTAAAAGCCTCCTTTTATTTGAGGTAGATATCGTTTTTTTTTTTAAACCAGTTTGTTTAGCATTGATCAAATTAGGTAAAACACTCTCAAATATTGTGGCATAAAGCTCTGAAGGCAAATTAACCTCAACTCCAAGAGAAATATAAGCAGTATTTGCATGATATGATAGGTGACCCCCTTCAAATGATTAATAAACATTTCTGTAAGAAGCCCAGTTCAATTGCTATGCTATGCTAATGCTGCTCCAGCCCTGGTACTGGAAATCTAAACTGAAACTCCTGTATAACTCTATAACTCTGTAAGGAGTGGCTCCTTACAACCTGACTGGTAAAATTCATACGTAAGGCACACTGAATTAGGCGCACTTATAAGTTTTTGGAAAATTAAAGGATTTTAAGTGTGCCGTATAATGCGAAAAATACAGTACATTTTATGTGGCCTGGGAGCGAAAGCACAAGGTAGGTGTTTCCACTAAAGCGGCGTGTGAGTGGATGTATAAGGTTAGTGTTTTTTTACTTAAGGGATCATCATTAAAAACAGGAAATCATCCAAAAAAATGTTGGTCGGCACCATTTTTTTTTTTTAGTCAGACAATTGTTTTTTACCCAGCAATTTATTTTTTACTCAGTAAAGGGGAGTTTTCTAATGTAGCAAAAAAATTACAAAATTACTCATAAAATTACAAAATGACTCATAAAACTTTAAAAATTACAAAATGACTCATAAAATATACTCAATTACAGTAATGTGAGTAAATGTAATTAGTTACTTTCCACCTCTGGGGAGGGGGATATATGAGAGCTGGGTCGCTGCGCTTTCCTCCGAGTCACGTGGTAGCCTTTACCCTCCTAGTGTTTGGGGCATCACTTATGAATGAGGGTGGGTATGGGCTTGGGTACTTGGCCATCCAAAAATGGGGGAAAATGGGATAAAATAAGAAAAATGCAATTATTAAAAAATGATGCACACAAAAGCAACTTGAGTCTTTTTTTGCTACACATGAATAAGTGAATGAGTCAGTGGAGCGAGTGATTTAGTGTTTTATAAGCCAGGTCCAGGAAGTTCTTCTCATATCACTGTGATTAACAAAAAGAAAAAGCAACCAAAAACATCTGACACAAAAAGATTATTTCCTTATTTCCTTATCAAATCCAACAAGCATCGCCCCACACAGAGAAGCTAATAAACTGGCAATTAATTGAAAGCACAAGGTATGTGTTTTTTTTTTTTTTTTTTAATAAAATGGCCAGTTGAGTGGAACTATGCAGCAACAGAAGGGCTATAGTCTATGACTAAACACCTACAGTATATCAGAGCCTTTTAGGAAGTTGTTGGAGCGTATAAAGTGGTCACTGGGTGGAAGTTTAGATTGGAAAAGTTCTCTGGGTAAACTATTATCAGCCTACGCCTTCGCTTTTATATAAAATCCCACCGCGGACTATCTCTGTGTGAGCAGGATGCACCTGACACGCACTCACAAAAAAACGACTAGGTCCGTGCGTGTGTGTGTGTGTGTGTGTGCATTTTCAAGACATTGCTAACTTGTGAAGGCCACAGGCCTGAAGGAAAATACAGAGTGTCTGTTTTTATTTACGTCTGGTCTCACTGTCTGCTGCTCCCAAGGACGAGTCTCCATGCCCGACAGGCAACCGATAATTTACACTGATAGGAAGCATCAGGAGCGTCCATCTACCCCTGCGACACTCACCCACACTCCAAACTATCCTCTACAAGAAAGATTTTTACAGCCTTGTTGATAAAATTGAGCCAGACATGAATTTATGAAGCTTATTGTTTGGTGCTGATGTCGTATGTTTGACTGGTTCAGTGATTCAGTGTGTTTCGGGGGTGTTGGTTTGAGGGGCTTGAGAGGGGGGATGGGCAGAGGTGGAAAAAGAAGTGAAAAATTGTAATTGAGTAAAAGTACCTTTACTTTGCTTAAATTCTACTCAAGTAAAAGTAGTAAAAGTACCCATCTAAAAATCTACTCGAGTAAAAGTAAAAAAGTACTTAATTTAAAATGTACTTTGAGTTAAAGTTACATAGTTACTTTTAATTATGTGATGTAAAAAAGTAAAACAAATCATAAATTAAATCGGTTTTAATTCATTATTAATTCCACATAATAATGATCTTCCACACACTATTTGTTCAGACCACGCCATAAAACATTTTCAAGAACAAGTGGAATAGGTTTCTATGATCCATTTTTTTTTCTTTACTGTTAAAAAGTTATGGTCATATAGGTGACTATAAACCGTATTTTTTTTATATAGTTTTTTTTACAGTTCATTATTTATTTTTTATTTTTTTATTTTTCTTTGCTTTAACTGCTATTTACATCTTTTTTTTTTTTTTTTTTTTTACATTTAAGCAGATTGTTTAATGTTCCCAATAAAAAACTTAAGGGATCATCATTAAAAACAGGAAACCATACAAAAAAATTTTGGTCGGCGCCATTTTTTTTTTTTAGTCAGTAATTGGGAGTTTTCCAATGTAGCAAAGTAAATTACTTGTGTCAAAATGTACTTGAGTAAAAGTAAAAATTAACTATTTTATAAACTACTTTAAAAATTACAAAGTACTCATAAAATCTACTCAATTACATTAATGTGAGTAAATGTAATTAGTTACTTTCTACCTCTGGGGAGGGGGATGTATGAGAGCTGAGTCGCTGCGCTTTCGTGCGCTTTCGAGTCACGTGGTAGCCTTTACCCTCCTAGTGTTTGGGGCATCATTTATGAATGAGGGTGGGTATGGGCTTGGTTACTTGGCCATCCAAAAATGTGGGAAAATGGGATAAAATAAGAAAAATGTGATTATTAAAAAATGATGCACACAAAAGCAACTTGAGTCTTTTTTTGCTAAACATGAGTGAGTGAATGAGTCAGTCGAGCGAGTGATTTAGTGTTTTATAAGCCAGGTCCAGGAAGTTCTTCTCATATCACTGTGATTAACAAAAAGAAAAAGCAACCAAAAACATCTGACACAATAAAGATTATTTCTCCTTATCAAATCCAACAAGCATCGCCCCACGCAGAGAAGCTCAGCGAATAACCAACTGCCTGACTGATAAGGCCCTTTAAACCTCTGACACTGTACAAGCCTGATTCTGCTTATAATTAAACAAGTGTTACTTTCATGAAAAACAAAACACACCAAAATAACTCGACGTTTCTCCATTATTAAAGGCAGGGGTTTGAGTAAATTGCATGAGGCGTATGAATAATAAAGAGAATTGGATCCCGCATTAAATATTGATTGTGTGAAATGATGTAATATTAATTTTCCGGGTCTTTCAGGGTGAAGTTGAGCTAACTAAACACTCTGAGAAAGTGTTTGTGAATTCTATACAAGGCTCTGTTGCCTCGTACTTTTAAAGCAAATACGATGATACTGATATTAATGTAAGAACTAAAACAAAAAGAGGGTTTATAGTGTTTGAGTATTGTTTGGTTTGTCCTGCTTTACTAGGCGTTTTCCTCGTTCTGTTATTCTGTTCGTTTTTTTTTGTTTATGACCATTTTTCCCTATACCTCGACTCTGCCCTCTGTCTGCCCTTCGTTGCTGTTTGCCTGTGTTTTGACCCTGGACTGTTACACCGCTTATGGCAGGGGTGTCCAAACTACGGCCAGCGGGCCATTTGCGGCCCGTTTCCTTTTTTGGAGAAAAAGGCCCGCGAGGTATTTTAGAAATAGAATGAAAGTTGGCCCGCTGTTAAGCAGGTTTTTATAATGTGAGATTCAAAGTTTGAACGCTAGGTGTCAGAAACGGGCCAAAGAGTCTAAAAGCGGAGAAAGTGCGCATTTCTAGCGCAGAGAAACAGGGCAAATAGTCTAAAAGCGGAGAGTGTGCGCAGTTCTAGAGCAGAATTCCAGCTTCTCATCGTTCAATAAAACCATATTCAGATAGAGTGGATTTGATCTGTGCGTGGTTGGATGAAAAGTATAAACTTATACCATTGAAGTAAAAGTGTAAGTAGGAGAAAAAAAACAGCTACAGCATGTCTGGCACTGTGACCTGGTCCTGGGTAAAGGGTGGTCTGTGTACAGGCGGTGGACCAGAGCGTAAATTACTTTAATATTTCATACTCAGAGAGAAACAAATTCACCGCAACGATGAGCCTCATTCAATCAGAGCAGCGCCTCAAAAATCCCAGCATCCAAATTAAGAGTGATCAGCTGCGCTCTGAGCGAAAGAGAGGGGGGGAGGTAATAAGAGAAAAAGACGAAGAGAAGTAATCAAGGACAGAGAGAGAGAGAGAGATATGGGTCATGAAGGAAAGAGAAAGAGAGACATGGGCAAAGAGAGAGGGAGCAGGGGTGATGAGAGAAGAGAGAAAAATAGAGGGATACAAAAGACAGATTGGGGTGGAGTGACGAGGAGAAAAGATGTAATCGAGGACAGAGAGAGAAATAAACAACAGGGTAATAAAAGAGTGAGAAAGAAAGTTAGAAAAAAGAGAGATGAGGGAAGAGATAATGAAAGGAAAGAGAGGGAGGAAGAGGTATTGAGAAAAAGAAGGATGGAGAGATAATTCAGAACACAGAGAGAGAAAGACACAAAGAGAACAAAATGGGTAATAAAAGAGAGCAAGAGAAAGAGAAATGGGTAAAAGAGAGAATGGGGTAATGAAAGGAAAAAAATAAGAGAAAGGGGTAATGAAAGGAGAGACAAAAATGAGAGGGACAAGAAAGAGGAAAGGGGGTAATGAAGGAGTAATAAAAAAGGAGATGGGTAATGAAAGGGGAGAGATAAAAGGTAATGAAAGAAAGAAAAAAGAATGAATAAAAAAAGGTAAGAAAAAGAAAGTAAGAAAGAAAATGATGTGGAAAAGAGGTAATTGAAAGAGAGAGAGGAACAGGAAAGGGTAGTGGAAAAGTGAAAGAAAGAGGAAGTGATGGAGAAAAAAGAGAAAGGGATAGAGAAAATTAAAGAAAGAAAGAAAGAGGTCATCAAGGACAGAGAGATGTGGTAAATGAGAGGGGGACAAGAGAGAGAAAGGGTAATGGATTGAGAAAGAAAGAGATGGGTAATGAGAGGAAAGATAATGAAAGAAAGATTGGTAGTAAAAGGAGAGAGAAAACATAATGAAAGAAAGAGAAAAAAGAGGTAAAGAAGATACCAAGGACACAAAGAGGAATGGTAATGAAGAATGAAAGAATAAGAGAAAGAAAGAAAGTAATGAGAAAAATTGGTAAGCAAAG
The DNA here is from genome assembly GCF_023375975.1 of Astyanax mexicanus. Lineage (NCBI taxonomy): Eukaryota > Metazoa > Chordata > Actinopteri > Characiformes > Acestrorhamphidae > Astyanax > Astyanax mexicanus. The sequence continues at coordinate 42,929,586 of NC_064421.1, forward strand.
AAGAAAAGAGAGAGAAAAGGAAGGGGTACTGGCGTGATGAAAGGAGAGAAGAATAGAGAAGGCAAGAAGAAGAGAGAGAGAAAGGGGTAAGGAAGGAGTAAAAAATAAACATGAGAAAATTAGATGGGTAATGAAAGGAGAGAGGAAAGGTAATGAAAGGAATAGAAAATGTGGAAAAGGGGAAATGAAAGGAGAGAAAGAGGGAGGGGCAATAAAAGTAAGTGGTGAAGAAAAGGAAAAGGGGTTAATTTAAGGAGAGGTAGAGAGGAGGGAAGGAGTAATGTAAGGGGCAAAAGAGAGAGAATGGGGGATAATACAAAAAAAGAAAAGGAAGAAAAGGTAATCATGGACAAAGAAAGAAAAGAAGAGGTAATGAGAAAGATAGAAAATGAGGATGGAGAATAAGAGAGAAAGAGAGATAGAGAGAGAGATTGATGTCCCCACTGTTGAAGGACGTCAAAAGATTAAAAGGATGAGGAAAGAAAAAAATAGATGTTTAAGATAAACATAAAAAATGACAGTCTAATCTGACATACCAAACCTCTTAAAGCTCCACTAGGTAGGATTGAGATTTTGTGCTCGTGGGCTCCCCCTACAGTTGTAGAGTGTAATAAATGTTTTAGGCAGATTAGTTTCTCTTTCTCATTTTCTGGCTTTCACAAACATATTCGGTCTCTTTCCAGCTTCTGCCAGAGTGTCTGTGTGTTAGTTTGTAAAGAATGAACCAGTAGTCCTTGTAGAACTGTTAGAACTAAGGGTCGGAAAGCAGGTCGCAGTTCTCGCGAGCGTTGGTCGCGGCCGCCTCAGAAAACTTAAAGAGTTTGAGCTCAGAGCTTCCTCCTATTACACCTCAATGCAGCGCTGCAGTGAGTTTCAAGCTGTAATTTTCCTTTTTTAAAAAGATCAATAATCAAAAAATCCTACCTAGTGCTGCTTTAAAAACTAAACATTAGCAAACACAAGCAAACATTCAGCACTGCTGAAGAACTATAAGTGAGCAAGGACACTTAAGCTGCATTTCACAACCTAGACTGCTGCCAGCAAGGCTGCATTTTTTTGGACAATGAAGGCTGAAGACTGTTCAGTTTTGTAGGACCCTTCGAATACAGGTGAGAAATGTTCCATGTTGTTTCCGAGAGCCTTAAGAAAGAAAAAGAAAGAGAAAGGAAAACAGGCACTCAAGGACACGGAGAGAGGAAGAAGTAATGAAGGAGAGAGAAATAATAAATAAAGCGTCAGCTTAGCACTGTGGCACTCCTTTCTCTCCTTTCCCAATCCACCTATCCCTCCCTTACACAACCCTTCCACCCTCTTCTTCTTTTTCTGCTCCCTCTTTCCCCCACACCTATAGCCTGACTCCTGCAGTGTTCCTTTGCTTGCCATCTTTCCATTTTACTCTGCCTCACCCTTTCATTCCTTTACTCACCTTCTCCATTTATTCTTTCTTCAGCAATATGTCCCACCCTCACCACCTACTCTTTTTCCTTTTTTTTCCTCATCATTTCCCCTTCTCTTGTTTGCTCCTACTCCATCGTTCCCCACACCTACAGATCGCTCCCTGCTGTGTCCCTAGCTTGGCACTTTTCCTCTCTCTCTTTCTTTTTCTGCAGTCCAAATGTTTTCCTCCTCCATCTGTGTCCCTTTCTCATCACTTTCCCTTTCCCTTTTTTTCTGCTACCTCTTTTTCCAATTATTTTTCCCCCTATGTTACACTTCTTTTTCTTTCTCCTCTGATTTCTCTCTCGTTGTAGTCTCAGTCTTTTCTTCCAATCTGCCTTTTCATTTATTTTGTTATCTAATCCCTCTTTCACATTTTTAGCACTTCAATTCTCTTCTTCCTGTTTGTTTGCCCGTCCCTTCCTCCCCACGTTCCTGCAGCCTGCCTCCTTCTGAATCTTTAAATCGCCACCTTTTCCTGTTTTTCCTCTTTTCATCCAATCATTCATTCCCTCTTTCTATGAGTCTGGTTCTTTCTTCCTCTTTCGATTTCCCACCCTTACAGTTTTCCCTTTCCTTTTTTCTCTACAGTTCTTCTCTCCATTTTCCAACATCAACAGTCTCTGCTTTGTTCCTGCTTCATGCTTTCTTCCTTTCCTCCATCCGTCTCCTTCTCTATCGTTCCTCTCCTAATTCCTTTTCTTTCTCTCTATCCTGAATCTTTTTTTCATTTTCCCCTTTTTCCATTCAATCCTCAATTCTATTTCTCTGTCTTTTCCCCCTCGTCCATTTATCTGTTCCACTCTCACCACATTCCCTTTCTCCCCTTTTCCATTTCTCTGCTCCCTCTTTTCCCATGTCAACATCCTGCTCCAGTGCTTCCATTCATTCATTGCTTGCCTTTCTGCCTTTTCATTTTTCTACTTTGTTCAATCGTGGTCTGTTCCATTTGAATCCAATTCTCTATTTTCCCAATCTCTCTATCACACCTAACACCTTTTCTTCCCTTTTTCCTCTGTTCTTCCTTCTACCGTCTGCTGTTCTCTCGCTCTGTGCAGTATGTTTCTCTTTACCTCCATCCATCTGTCTTACCCTTACCTCCTTCTCCTTCTCTTATTTCTCTGCTCCCTATCATCTTTACCCCGTTCTTTTTTTGCTGCTTCATGCTTTCATCCTTCCCTCCATCCCTCTTTCTCTCCATCTTTCCTCTACTAATTCCTGTTCTTTCTCTATATCCTGAATTGTATTTTTTTATTTTCTCCCTTTCCATCCTATCCTTAGTCTTCATTCTCAGTCTTTACCCCGCCTCCTCCATGTATCTGTTCCACCCTCCCCACATTCCTTTTCTCCCCTTTTCCATTTCTCTGCTTCCTCTTTTCCCAAGTCAACATCCTGCTCCAGTGCTTCCATTCATTCATTCATTGCTCGCCTTTCTGTCTTTTCATTTCTCTATTTTGTACAATCATGGTCTGTTCCATTCCAATCCCATTTTAATCCAATTCTTTCTTCTTCCAGTCTGTTTATCCCACTCTCAATACCTTTCCTTCCCTTCTTCTTTCTCCACATCTACAGTCCGCTCCCTGCTGTGCTCCTTCACTCCCTGCCTGTGCCTGATTCTCTTTACCTCATCCATCTATCCACCCTTACCTCCTTCTCTTTCCCTCGTTTTCCTGCTCCCTATCCATCTTTTATCTACAGCTTCCCCAGATTTTTTCGTTTGCTTGACACCTTTCTTTTTTCCTCTGCCTCATCATTCTCTCTGCACCATCCTTCCTCTCATTATTCCTTTTCTTTCTTTTTATCTGTTAGCCCTGAATCTTTGGTGTCCTTTCAATGCTCTTTTCATCCAATTCCTCATTCTCTCACTCTTTCTCTCACTCTCGCACTTACTTTCTGTAGTCTGATTTACTCCTCCTTTTATTTGTCTCACCCCTCCCTCCTTTCCTTTTCTTCTTCTTCTTCTCTGCTCCTTTCTTTCCATCATCTACAGGCTCACCACCTTTTCTTTTCTGCCCTTACATTCCTCTTTTCTTCCAATCCATCTGTCACACCCTCACCACCTGCCCATTATTTCTTCTGCTCCTTTATTCCCCCCTGCTGCATCCCTTGTGTGCCATCTTCCTGCCTCATCCTTCCATCCTTCCCATCATCCCTCCCCATCTTTCCTCTCCTTATTATTTTTTCTGTTTCACATCTATAGTTTGCCCCTTTGCCTCCTTTGTCTATCATTTTTCCTTTTTCCAGTGCCTCATTCTTCCCTCCTTCCCCTTATCCTTCCCATCCTGACTCCTGATTCTTTTCCGCCATGTCATTCCTCTTTTCATCCAATCCCTCATTCTTTCTCTTTGTTCCTTCTTCACCACCTTTTTCCCACACCTTCAGACTGCCCCTTCTGAGTCTCTCTTGTCGTTTTGTCTTTCCTCTTTTCATCCAATCTTCCATTTACTCCCTCACTCTCTGCGGTCAGATTCTTTCTTCCTCCCTCAGTCCTCCACCCTCACTGCTTTCCCTTTCCTTTTTCCTCTCCTTCCTTCTCCACATACAGTCTGCCCCCTGCTGTGTCCCTTACTTGACATTTTCCTGTTTTCCACTGCCTCATTCATCCTTCCTTCCTTCCTTCCTTCCTTCCTTCCTTCCTTCATCCCTCCCCATCCCTCCCATCCTGATTTCTTTCCCTGCTTTCTTTCTTAGTTCGCTCTGATTCGTTTCTTCCCTGTCAATCCTCTTTTCATCCAATCCCTCATTCTCTCTCTTTCTCATTCTCTGCAGTTTGATTTCTCATTCTCAGTCTCCCACCCTCACTGCTTTCCCTTTCCTTTTTCTATTTCCTCCCTCTTTTCCTCCTTCCTTCTCCACATACAGTCTGCCCCCTTGCTGTGTCCCTAACTTGCCACGTTTCCTTTTTTCCACTGCCTCATTCCTCCCTCCTTCCCTTCATCCCTCCCCATCCTTCCCATCCTGATTCCTTTCCTTGCTTTCTTTCTCAGTCCATCCTGATTCTTTTCTGCCCTGTCATTCCTCTTTTCATCAAATCCCTTATTCTCTCTCTTTCTCGCTCTCTGCAGTTTGATTCTACTGACCCTCCAGTTCTTTGTCCTCCTTCACCACCTTTTCTCCACACCTCCAGACTGCCCTTGATGCTTCTCTATCTTGCCGTTCCTCTTTTCATTCAATCCTTCATTCATTCTCTCACTCTCTGCAGTCTGATTCTTTCTTCCTCTCCTCTCATAGTCTCCCACCCTCACTGCTTTCCCTTTCCTTTTTCCTCTTTTTTCCTTCTTCCTTCTCCACACACAGACTTTCCCCTGCTGTGTCCCTTACCACTGCCTCATTCTTCCCTCCCTTCCTTCATCCCTCCCCATCCTGATTCCTTTCCTTGCTTTCTTTCTTAGTTCGCCCTGATTCGTTTCTTCCCTGTCAATCCTCTTTTCATCCAATCCCTCATTCTCTTTCTTTCTTGCTTTCTGCAGTTTGATTCTTTTGAACTTCCAGTTCTTTGTCCCTCCTTCACCACCTTTTCCCCACACCTCCACACTGCCCCTGATGCGTCCCTATCTCGCCGTTCCTCTTTTTTTATTCAATCCTTCATTAATTCTCTCACTCTCTGTGCAGTCTGATTCTTTCTTCCTCTCTCAGTCTCCCACCCTCACTACTTTCCCTTTCATTTTTCCATTTCTTCCCTCTTTCCTCCTTCCTTCTCCACATACAGTCTGCCCCCTGCTGTGTCCCCTTTTCTTTTTTTGCTGCCTCATGCTTTCTCTCTCTTTCTTGCTCTAGAACTGGAGGTTCAGCAGTTTGATTCTACTGAACCTCCAGTTCTTTGTCCTCCTTCACCACCTTTTCTCCACACCTATAGACTACCCCTGATGCATCTCTATCTCTGTCTCGTAGTTCCTCTTTTCCTCCAATCCTTTATTCTTTCTCTCACCCTCTGTGCTCTGATTCTTTCTTCCTCTCTTCTCTCAGTCTCCCTCCCTCACTGCTTTCCCTTTCCTTTTTCCATTTCTTTCTTCCTTTCCTCCATCCTTCTCCACATACAGTCTGCCCCCTGCTTTGTCCCCTTTCCTTTTTTGCTGCCTCATGCTTTCATCCTTCCCTCCATCCCTCTCCATCTTTTCCTCTACTAATTACTTTTCTCGCTCCCTTTCTATGTCCTGATTCTTTTTTCTATGTTCTCTCTTTTTCCTTACGATCCTTCATTCTCTTTCTTTCTTTCTTTCTCTCTCTCTCTCTCTCTCTCTCTCTCTCTCTCTCTCTCTCTCTCTCTCTCTCTCTCTCTCTCTCTCAGTCTTTTCCCTTGTCCCAAAACGTCTAGCTGTGAAATGGCACGTCTATTTTTAAACTGGGCAAAGTCCTGTGGAGAAAAAAAAAGAAAAGTGCTTAAAAAATGATCAGCCCTCCATTATTCAAGCATGCGTTCAAGAGTTATTACGTTGAATGAATTATGAACGAGGCTCAATAATTCAAGACAGGGTAAAAATGGGCCCATCGCTAACTTTTGCCGCAAGATAGCTGTCTGTAGGGTGTACGGGATTACGGAAGTGTCTGTGAGTGTGTGTGTGTGAGTGTGTGAGTGTGTGTGTGTGTGTGTGTGTGTGTGTGTGTGTGTGTGTGTGTGTGTGTGTGTGGGAAGGGATTCTACACTCACTGGCCGCTTCATGAGAAACCCCTATGCCGCAGCTTCGACTTGCTCGTATCTGTTTTTACACTAGGGGCAGCAAAGGGTTGTCAGGTGTGGGAAAAATCATGCTGAATTTTGTGGTGAGGAGGTGTTTACAATTTTTATCCTGCTTTTTCTTTTAAGATTATATCTGTCACAGTGCTGCTGCACAGCAGAATAGTGCACCTCCACTGCAGAGATAGAATATATGCCTATGTAGAAGTTTTTAAGGAATCATTTAAATAGAACCTGTCTGACAACATGAAGGAATTCAAGAACAGACAAGAAAACAAAGTCATTGACAGCTATCAGTTTGGAAAAGGTTACAAAGTAAATTCTAAGAAAAAAAAAAACATGGAGCACTAATAAGCTTTCAAGGAGTGACTGGCCTACCAGAATTACTCCAAAAGGGCATGGACAACTCATTCAGAAGGTTTTAAAAGAAACCCAAAACAACATCTTAAGAACTGCAGGTCTTACTTGCCTTAGTAAATATTAGTGTTAATGATTCAATCATAAGAAAGAGACTGCGTGAATTAAAACAATTCTGCAAAGGAGAGTGTACCAAAATTGCTCCTTTTTCTGTAATTAATATATTTTTACATTAAAAATCTGCTTTTTGTTATAACAAAAATTGGTTATACACATCTGATATTAACATTTGTTTGTTAATCTAAAAAAAATACAAAAAAGCAAAAATATGCATGTGAAACTAAGTGGCATCCCATTCTTAATCCATAGGGTTTAATATGGTTGACTCATCCCTTTGCTCTTCTAGGAAGGCTTTATACAAGGTTTAGGAGTCTGTTTGTTGCCTTCCCCTCACCACTAATGCCCCCAACTCTAGGAGGGTGAAGACTAGCATTTGTTTCCTTGGATACGTGCATGGCCAGTCGTGCTATCTCAGACTCTGGCTGCTGATGTCAAGCATCATGATGCTTTTGGCATTTAAACCAGCAATCCTCCAATCATAGTATAGTGATAGCTGCTTAGGGCGTTTTCACACCAGCACTATTTGGTCCGGTTAAAACGAATTCTGGTCTGTTTGTAACTTTAGTGCGGTTCGATTGAGCAGATGTGAAAACAGTAATCACACTCGGGTGCGGATCAAAAGAACCGGACCGAGACCAGCTAGAGGAGGTGGTCTCGGTCCGGTACCAAACGAACTCTGGAGCGGTTCGCTTGTGGTGAGAACGTGATCCGGTCTCGATCCGACCCAGCTATTAAATATAAGCCATTTATTTGAGCTAAACTGCTGATAAAGCAAGCACAGTTTAAACTGATATATTAGCCAGATAACGCTAATTAGCACAGCTGTGAACAAACGCTGTGTCCATGCACGCGCCGTCTGCGCTGCGTTCACTGCTCACAGCCGCGTGACTCTGTTTACTGTTTATTATGTGTTTATCTGTTTATTATGTATAAACCTGCGCTGCACGTAGAAACACTGTGTTTGAAAGTGCAGCGTTTCAGCGTTCAGTGTTAAAGCACAGATATTTGCGCTGGAACACAAAATCTTCTCGCTGTGTGTTTACTTTTTTCGTATATATTTATATTTAACGTACTCCCGTGTCAGGCAGCTCTGACCAATCAGAGGACACAGGCTGCTCGCGTGGTTTATTGATGCGCATTTTGGTGCGTTTACATTTATGCCTATGTGAAACCAGACCGAACAGAGCGAGAAAACGCTCCAAGTAAACGAACTCATCAACTGATTCGGACCAGAGAAACGAACTACAGGTTTAAAAACGCCCTTAGTCTGCTGGGCGACTCAGAGTTCTTATCTTATCTAGCTCTTTGTAAATCATTACTAGCTCTAAATTTTCTACGTCCCAACTTTGATTGGAATGTGTAGCCGGGCGGAAATGCAGGAATGAAGGTATATAACTAAATAAAATGAAGTTGAGCAGATTAAACATGAAATATATTGGGTTTTATACTGTCTACACTGTTCAAACTTGGTCTGAGGTTGGAGGATGCTCTTAAAATTGTGAATGTATTCATTTCTGAAAGGTTTAGGCAGGTGTAGTGTGAGCTTACATTATGTGGAAACAGCGGGTCGGTGTTTTGTAACGTCCATTAAGGTCTAACGACGGCGTTATTGAACTTTACCTATTGAAGTGCGATTCTGTGCTTTAGTTATTCTGAAAGTTTTAAAGCTGGTGGACACGAGTGTGATAATACATACCTGTCAATCACTCGTCTGAAGGGTCTATTATGCGCATTATGCGCGGCTGTCAGCGCCGGAGCTGTTAGCAACGAGCTAATTATATTCCAGAGCAGAAGTTTTAGACAGCCAAACAGATGTGCACACACACACACTTATATACACACACAGACACACACACAAACAAAAAATCCATTAACACTTTGCCTCGATCAATGCCGTTTTCTATACCATGGCTCCATTGATCTTCATGTGAGGTGTATCAGTGCAGCCAGTGGCAGAAGCAGCTAACGCCATCATTTCCAACAGACATGCCTGCGAGCACACACACACACACACACACACACACACACACACACACACACATCATGCTATAGGCTCCTTTTAATTATCATTAATAAACCCACAGCAAGAGATAAGGAGGCAGTGGGGTGAAGACATCACACAGAGATATGAGAGAGAGATAAAGCAAGCAAGAAAAAAGAAGACAGGAAAAGAAAGAAGGAAGAGATAAAAGAGATAGAGGGAGGATAAAAGACGGGTTCAGAGTGGTCCAGTGGAATAAGGCACTGTCACAATGATCCGAGGGTTACCTGTAAATTCCCAGGTCATGCTGTTCAGCGCCATCAGCAGCCGGAGTCCGAGAGAGTACAATTAGCCATGCTCTCTCTGGGTGGACACATGGTGCTCTTTCTGCACATCTATCCTAGTGTGATGATGGGCTGGCACAGGCATCTGTTAGCTCATGTGTATCAGAGCTGGGTTGCAGCGCTTTCCTCCGAGTGCACTGTCATTTATGTCATTCATTTTGTGTATTATTATAACTTTGACGTTCACTGCCTGTGAAATTTTTGGCTTCCCTTTTCCTGAAGGACATTAATAGATTTGTTAGTTAGAAAAGTAAGGCATATACAGTACCAGCCAAAGGTTTGGACCATAGACTGTATATAGTAGCTGGACAGAGCATCGTCTCTCAAAAGTGAAGCCACCACAGGTTTGGCGCCCCCTGCTGTTCGATTTCAGAAAGCTGTGTAACCCCACCCATCCCCATAGGTTTCAATGACAAAACAGACAACTTTCAATATATTGTAATTCTACCTCTATTATTTAAATGCAACAGCTAATTTAACCTCTGCTTATATTGTCAAATTTTTATATCCCCACAGAATTCGTTTTTAAAAACGTTATTCAGCTCTATTCAAAAAAGGTGTGGTTATTGTAAAAGGGCTGGTTATGGGCGGGACCAATAACAGACTGTCAGCTCCGCTCCACTCTGCTCTGCAGCCTGTGACCTCGAGGCAGCCCTCAGGGGCGGGGTTTTTTAAATGATTAGGCTGTCTCTCCACAGTCTTGCTTCCTCCTCTGGTCTCTACTGCGCATGGAGAAAGATTTTGGCTTAATTTTCTTTGAATGAATGGAAACGGCGACACGGCGTCCATCTTTTTTACAGTCTCTGGTTTGGACCAGTTATAAAGTAAAGACAAAAGTGTTAAACTAGCCAAAATAAGCTTTATACTATAGATTCTTCAAAGTAGAACCTTTTGCTTTGATATTTTAAACTTTGCCCACTTTTGGTTGGTTCTCACAGTTGGCTTGCAGCCCTTAATACAGCCGTTAATATGCCACCAAGCTCTGTAAACTCTGTCACATGATTAATTTGCATAAAAGAAGAATTGTGTGTGGGATTTTATGGATGCAATGCAGCAGGTGGTGTCTTGACAGCAACTAGCAGCAAATGCAAAAAAAAAAAAAATGCTATTGAGTGTGACCACAGAAACATACCCACATCAGCCTGCATGAGTGATTATACAGCGGCTAATGCTTCTGTCTCTCACACACACCTATACACACAGCTACACACGCAGCTTACATCTTAGTCTATTAGTTCACACACACACACTCACACACAAACAAACAAGCACACACACATACACACCCTAAATCATGCCTTTATTAAATGCACAAGTGCAAAAACTCACACATGCTGACGCAAAGTCATAATGGAACATGCACTCCTCACATGCCAACACATACTCAAACACACACATACACACGCACACACACACACACACACACACACACACACACACACACACAGCGGTGGAAAGGTTTGCAGAAGGATGAGAGCGGAGGCATTAAAAGAGACAAGATTCATCGGTTCTCACCCTGGCTGAGCGCCTCGCCGTCCATTACAGCACTACATCTCATTTTTTAAAGTGTTTGTGTGTGTTTGTTCTTGTATTTAATGCTTCGTGGGGAACTTTCTCATATGAAATATAGTCAGCTTTGACCACCAATAATTCTTCTGTCTGTCGGCTGATGTTAAACATTTAAAGTGTTTAAAAAGAAAAAAAAAAAACCTTAAAATCTTATTGACTTATGGTTGAGTTAAATGTCGGGTTTGTGCTCTGCAGCGTATCTGTGTGTGTATTTAACGAGTGCTGAGCGCACCTATGGGAATGGACTCATTGACGATTGACTGTTGTCTAGTTTTTTTCAGTCAGTGGTGCACCTGTGTTTTCCATTGCCAAGATAGCAAAACCAAACATTTACCTGAACGCACTTTACTTCCAGACCACCACACCCATCAGTGTAGATTGATTGCTAAACTCTGACGCTATTTTAACAGCACGGGTGCTAGGCGTAAAAATGGACTGTTGATGAAGGGTGTAAGATAGCAATGAGCATCATGCCGCACCTTGCACAGAGTGTACGAGAGAGCCCTTAAACGCCCCGACCTCATTATGGTTAGCGGGAGACACGCTGTGTGAATCAGCTGTGTAGTCTTGGGTCTGTGTGCTCAACTCGGGGGAACCGGTGTTCTGTCGAGTTATGCTACCCATCGATATGTGCTTCTGTACGGCACTGAACATGCGCCCACCAACATATTTTTTTAATGATCTCTTGTTTTAATGATATTTCCTTAAGTTCTTATTGGAAACATTAAACAATCTGCTTGAATGTTACAAAAAATATGGAAATATCAGCTAATAATAATTTAATTTATTATTTGTACTTTTTTACATCAAATAATTTAAAGTAACTATGTAACTTTTACTTACATTTTAAACTGAGTACTTTTTTACTTTTACTCATGTAGATTTTTACATGGGTACTTTTATTTTTACTTGAGTAGAATTTTAGCAAATAAAGGTACTTTTACTTCATTACAAATTTTCAGTACTTTTTCCATCTCTGTTTGTGACTAAAAAGCCTGTGTCTAGTCTTTAGATCTGAGAGGGTGTCAGACTTTAGTTTGTTAAAAGTCTTTTCAGAGTCTTTTCAAAGTTGTGTAGTGTATGGACAGCTGATGCCGGGCTTACACCTAATGTAAACGATTTCTCTGTCAAAGACTAATTTCCAGAGTCGGGATATAATCACACGAGTCGAGCTGCAGTCGAGTCACGGTCGAGTCATCTCTATCGTTCAGTGAAAGGTGGTTAGGATTGAAAGTTTCAGTCAGTCGGGTTTGGGTCCTGGTGCTCCGATAAAATGAACTCTGTTTAATATTATCGCAAGTCTTAAGACTCGGCTTACGCGAATAATGGCGTGAACAATGTCAACAACCAATAGGAGAAGACCTAAGGGAAGAGGCAAGACTATATGTCACGTAACTGTTTACGAACGATTTAAAAAGAACACATTTTGGATTATATTTATAGACGTTCTATTTTGCACTACCCTGTCTTATTTTGCAGTATTATTTTTAATACAAACAAGTTGAATAAATACACATTTTGCACGAATGATGTTCTTTATTGCATTAATTCTATCTAAAACAAAGGCGGATATACAGCAGTGAAACTGTGATTCATTGCTATACAAGGTTGTAGCAAAAACGTGGGTAATTAAGCTTATAGCAGAGATAAACACCAGAATGTATTCTATAAAAAAAAATCTATAATTAACAGTGTAGAAGAAAAGTAAACTGCTGATGGGGACAAAAGTTGTGAGTCTATGATAAATCACAGTATTAATATACATATTATTTGTAATTTAATATGTATTGTATGTAAACTGCACTAGACGCATGATGGAAAATAATCTCATAAAATAATCTAGTTGCAGTCTTGCAGTTAGTGATCCCCAGTCTTTGTAAAATCTGAGTCTGTGAGTAAAAAGTCTGTGACTAGTCTTTAGATCTGAGAGGGTGTCAGACTTTAGTCTGTTTGAATTTTTTTAGAGTCTTTTTAAAGTTGTGTAGTGTATGGACAGCTTAACTGAACTAAATCTACACAATGTAACAAAATCATGAACCTTGGTACAGACTGAAACATGCACTCTCAAGACGTAGATTATCATCAGCAATAGAGAAGGGAAACTGGAAATGCACCAAAAGGTAGGAACACAAAGTAAAAATGTGTGTGTGTGTGTGTGTGTGTGTGTGCAGGGAGTGTTTGGTTGGAGTTGTTCGTTGGCGCTGCACCTTGCTTTCAGATGAGATTGCTACAGTGTATTCAAAAAAGGTGTGGTTATTGTAAAAGGGCTGGTTATGGGCGGGACCAATAACAGACTGTCAGCTCCGCTCCACTCTGCTCTGCAGCCTGTGACCTCGAGGCAGCCCTCAGGGGCGGGGTTTTTTAAATGAGTAGGCTGTCTCTCCACAGTCTTGCACAGTGTATGGACAGCTTAACTGAACTAAATCTACACAATGTAACAAAATCATGAACCTTGGTACAGACTGAAACATGCACTCTCAAGACGTAGATTATCATCAGCAATAGAGAAGGGAAACGGGAAATGCACCAAAAGGTAGGAACACAAAGTAAAAATGTGTGTGTGTGTGTGTGTGTGTGCAGGGAGTGTTTGGTTGGAGTTGTTCGTTGGCGCTGCACCTTGCTTTCAGATGAGATTGCTACAGTGTAGGCTGGCAGGTCGAAAACTCTCACCCAGAACAGCCGTCGCCCTGAGCAACAGCTAGCAGACTGTAAAGTGGGCCTTTACAGTGAAATATCACTGTTCTCTCTGTAACTCTCTCTCTCTCTCTTTCTCTCTCTCTTTCTCTTTCTCTCTCTCTCTAAAAGTCCTTCGCTCTCTCACAGCCCCGTCTCTCTCTCTCTCTCTCTCTCTCTCTCTTTGTTTCCTCATCTCTTCTTATATGTATCCCCCACATGGCAACAACAGAGGGATGGCAGTTGTTGATGCCTGCAACTCGTAGCCTCTTTCTCTCTCTCTCTCTCTCTCTCTCTCTCTCTCTCTCTCTCTCTCTTTTCTCTCTCTCTCTCTCTCTAGCTTCCTCTCTTGCTTCATCTTGCCTGCAGTCCTCTCTCCAGCTCCTGGGCCTGGCAGCTCTTTGCTTTGCTCAGCGTCCTGTAGAAAATCTCGGCTCGCTCGGCTTTAGGCCGCAGCAGCTATCTGCCATAATTACATCTCCCAGAAATGCTGCTTAGAGTCACAGCTAAAAGTAGCTACCCCTTCAACAGCATTTAGGGGTGCCTGACACCATCCTGGAGATGCACTGTCCTGTCCTGTCCTGTCCTGTGCAGTGTACGTCCGATTCATGGCCTTAAAAATGCCTTGTTAAATGAGTAATTGGTTTAATTGAAGTAGGCAATGCCATTAAAGATAGTGAGAGATTCTCCTGATCTGGTAGTAGAAGGTAGTTAGTTAGAGGTGTTAGGAGAGTAAGTGCTCTTTGAAGAGCTCTGTCTTCAGGAGTTTATTAAAGATAGTGAGAGATTCTCCTGATCTGGTAGTGGAAGGTAGTTAGTTAGAGGTGTTAGGAGAGTAAGTGCTCTTTGAAGAGCTCTCTCTGTCTTCAGGAGTTTATTAAATATAGTGAGAGATTCTCCTGATCTGGTAGTGGAAGGTAGTTTGTTAGAGGTGTTAGGAGAGTAAGTGCTCTTTGAAGAGCTCTCTCTGTCTTCAGGAGTTTATTAAATATAGTGAGAGATTCTCCTGATCTGGTAGTAGAAGGTAGTTAGTTAGAGGTGTTAGGAGAGTAAGTGCTCTTTGAAGAGCTCTCTCTGTATTCAGGAGTTTATTAAAGATAGTAAGAGATTCTCCTGATCTGGTAGTGGAAGGTAGTTTGTTAGAGGTGTTAGGAGAGTAAGTGCTCTTTGAAGAGCTCTCTCTGTCTTCAGGAGTTTATTAAATATAGTGAGAGATTCTCCTGATCTGGTAGTAGAAGGTAGTTAGTTAGAGGTGTTAGGAGAGTAAGTGCTCTTTGAAGAGCTCTGTCTTCAGGAGTTTATTAAAGATAGTGAGAGATTCTCCTGATCTGGTAGTAGAAGGTAGTTTGTTCCACCCTTGGGGAACTCTGTATGAGAACAGTCTGGATTGTTCTTTGCTTTGTGTGAATGTTTGTTTGGTAAAGCGAGGCGACGTTCATTGGAGGAGCGCAGCGGCCGGGAGGTAGCATAAGCCTTCAGGAGTGGTCAGTGCAGGTAGGAAGGAGCTGTTCTGTCATCACAGAATTGTAATTGTAAGAGCTTTGAATTTGATGCGAGCATCAACTGGTAGCCAGTGGAGCTCAATGAGCAGTGGGGTGACATGTGCCCGTTTTGGCTGGTTGAAGACCAGACGTGCTGCTGCATTCTGGATCATTTGGAGTGGTTTTACTACACAGGCCAGGAGTGTTAGTACAGTTAGTAGGGCATTGCAGTTTTCGAGTCGTGAGATGACAACTGCTTGTACCAGGAGTTGGGTGGCCTGTTGTGTCAGAAACGGTACGTGAAAAAGAGCTGGTCGTCAACCATAACACCCAGGTTCCTAGCAACCTTTGTGGGTGAGAGACAGAGAGAGTCGATGGTTCTCGGGATCCCTATCTCCTTATAAAGGCGTTTTTTTCACGGCCGCGTCCCAATTCAAAAGCCGGAGCAGTGACAATGCCGCGTTCAATCCCGCGTTTGGTGATCTTACCCCACACGTGATTGTTCTGTGAGTTTACTGTGCCGCAAAGCACGTACACAATTAAACCCTTCTCTGTAGGTTTGGGTCCGCATTGGACAACGTTTGGGTCCGTACCCGGACCACAGTCTGCCCATTAGTGACCTCTGTTCTAGAGCTACTAATGTGGCTCAGGCTTAGCTTAAATTAATGCTTCTATCAGGTTAAATTCAGCCGGGAACAGCATATCAGTATTCAGAACCCAAGGCATGCACGGTATCGATTAGAAGCCAGGATTAGTTTTGCGCAGTTAGCATTAGCTCGCACGTAGCAACGCTAAATTCTGACCTTTCTGAAAAGACAAATCGGATACAGGGCCTTAAACCCGGCAGAAAAAGTTCTGTGACGGAACTGGAACAAAACCGCTGACTCCCGACAGAATTCGACAGATGCTGTGTTTGAAAATGTCAAGGTGGTTTCAGATGATAAGTGATGTGTTAGATTGATTCGGTAAGCTCAAAGCGAGAGAGGCCTGTCTCTCTCTCTTAAAGGTGCAGACAGGACAAAAATGCCAATAGCAAACCAAAATAAATCAGATGCAATCATTTAATAGCAGCTGCTGCTGGGACTCCTTCATCTCCATCTAGCTGTGGAACAGTTGGTGCTGTCACGTTTCCTGTTTCTGTGAGTCTCTGAAAAGTCAGAATATGTCAGATATGAAGGTACAGATTAAGCTGTTGCAGTAGTAGGATATAAATACCAACTGTGGACCTTTATCTGTAACATTTAGATGGCTCGATTTCCTGATTTAGAGATGAAGAAAGCCATTCAGGGCAGTGTACAGTATCAGTATCTCCAAAAGTAGAGTTTGTGAAGGTGCTGAAGGTGTAAAACCTTTGCTGCTACTGGCATTTAGGAATTAATGGAAGTTTCTACAAATTATCCACCAGTAGCCTTTAATGCTTTACTGTCACCTTTACTGTAACTCAGGAAATCATTAGCTTACACCTTTCTTTAAAAGACTTCCACAGCCATTTTTTGCTTTTAATTGCAGATGTAAGTTAAGGTTGGGGTAAGACTGCCAGCCCAAATCTTCAAATCTTGGTTTCTTGATTATTGGTATGTCTAGACTGTGTATAGATACCTTTTTAATAGACTGGACAACCAGAAACCACACAAACCACATTTAACTGTGGTTTGATGTTCATTTAAATTGAATTACAATGTGTTTTTTTTCTGTCACTCGCAATGACTCGCAACAAACAACTTCATCATCGTATCCAGAGAGAAGGAAGTTCAAAATTAGGTGGCTAAACAGATGATATTTTGGGGTTTTAATGATAAATAATGAGAAACATTAATTTCTTTAGCTCATAAACAATAGCACTTGCGCTAAAACCGTCTTCAGCTTCCTAGTGTTATGTGTTAAGTGAGTTATGTAAGACCAATTGGTACTTTTGGCAGTGTGGGCAGTGTGCCAAGTCCTGCTGGAAAATAAAATCCACATCTCCATAAAAGTTGTCAGTAGCAGAGGGAAGCATGAAGTGCTGTAAGATTTTGTGGGAAAACAAAACTGCACTGACTTTAGACTTGATAATAAAACACAGTGGATCAACACCAGCAGATGACATGTCTCTCCAAACCATCCCTGATTGGTGGGAACTTCACACTAGACCTCGAGCAGTTTGGACTGTGTTTCTCTCCACTCTTCCTCCAGACTCTGCTCCCTTAATTTAATCACATGAAATGTAAAATTTACTGATGATCAGTGATGGTCATAGGAAAAATAGTGATCAGAAAAAAAAAAAAATTCTGCTTATTTCCCTGAATTCCTACTTTTCCCCAAAAAAAATCCCTTGAATTTTTTTGACATTACATACTTAAGAAAAGCACCAGTTTCCCAGTGTTCAGTAATGACTACAGAACTAAACTATCTCACTAAAGAGCTCATGACAAAGATATGATGGAAAAAGGGCGGATATTGTAACATAAGTTAAGTTTTGTAAAAGATTTTAAAAAGTGATCAGAAAAAAAAGAGTTCCCACTTTTTCCCATTAGATTTCCCTTGTATTTTTGACGTCACATATTTTTGACAAGCACCAGTTTCCCAGTGTTCAGTAATAACTAAAAAGCCAAGGCACGGTCCCATCACGCTTTACTTCTTCATGGTGACTTAAAAAAAACAAAAACAAAACAACAACCCTAAAACATCTATTTCACCACAAACTAACACCACAATACCTCAGAAAAATTCCTTAATAATTAATCAAATTTAAAAAATGAAGTGCACCTCAAGGAATCATGGGAAAGTTCTGTCACAGTATCACATGACACTATGTGGGTCAGTGTTTGTTCCTATTTTATATATAAAAAAGGGACACAGTAAATACGAAGCCAGTGCCACAAAAAAACTAACTCACTATATTGTGAGTAAAGTGAAGTAAAGTTTTGTAAAATATCTTAAAAAGTGATTAGAAAAAATACATATATTTTCTGCTTATTTCCCTATATTACCACAAAATTCTCTTGTATTTTTGACATCACATACTTTAGACAAGCACCAGTTTCCCAGTGTTCAGTAATGATTACAGAGACAATACATTAGAGGCTGGGAGACGGGGGTCTTTTAAAGCACAGCCCCAGTGCGCTTTACTTCTTCATGGTGACTGCTCAGAATTATCAAAAACACAAAAAACGCAAAACAACAACCCTAAAACATCTATTTCACCACAAACTAACACCTCAATACCTCAGAAAAAAACCTCCATAAACAATTCCAAAATGAATAATCAAATTTACAAAATCAAGTGCACCCCAAAGCATCATGGGAAAGCTCTGTTTTATATATTAAAAGGTACACAGTAAATACAAAGCCAGTGCCACAAAATAACTAAACTAATCACTAAAGAGCTTATGACACAGATGGAAAATAGGACGGATATTGTAACATAAGTACGGTTTTGTAAAACATATTAAAAACTCTCTTTTTCCCATTAGATTTCCCTCGTATTTTAGACATCACATACAGTATTAGCTATGGAACAGTATTATAAAGTGTTACCAAATAAACTTTTTGATTTGTCCACCTCAGAACTTTTGGAGGGCACGCCGCTGTCTGAGTGAACGTCCTGTTCTGTAGAAACATCACTCTCTTCTGGTACATGTCCTGATCCTCTCTGGACAGCCAGCACAAGTTAGACTGGAGATTAATACTGAGATTAATAAGTTGATTTATAACAAGAAAGCCTGCGGGTGATGAAGAGATGTAATTACGAGTTTGAGGTCTGTTCGACAGGCCGCAGTGCTCCCCGCTGCCACTGAAGTTCTCTCGCTCGTATTTTTAGGAATACAAATGGCCCCTCGCCTTCTCTGAGCCAGACAGGCTCACGTGGACTGAGGAGTGACCAGCTCTCCAACAATATCATACACACTTTCTCAGACATCCCACCCTCACCCCCACCTCACAAAGAGACCACGACTGCAACAGTTTCAGTTTTAGGGCTGTCGAACGATCACAATTTGTTGTAATTAATCAGGATTAAACACTGACATTTTTAATGTGATGTAATGTATATTTAAATATTAAATAAGAATCAATGCAAGATTAACACAGTGCAATTTTATTTACAGTGACAGTGTTTTTGTTTTATCATACTAAAGTTTTTAGTATCGTCAAACAAACTTTAATAACCTGAATAAATATAAAAAGCATAAAAAAGCATAAAAAACATATCAAACTTTTAACCACAAGCAGGTCTAATTATTATCAAACTTGTAGAATCAAGAAAAATCACTTAAAGCAGCACTAGGTAGGATTTTCTTGATTTTTGATCTTTTTAAAGAAGTAAAATTACAGCTTGAAACTCACTGCAGCGCTGCATTGAGGTGTAATAGGAGGAATAGCAGTGCTCTCGTGTCTGTGCTGATGCTCCTCTGAGCTCAAACCAGACTCTGTACGTTTTCCGAGGCGGCCGCGATCAACGCTCGCGAGAACTGCGACCTGCTTTCCGACCTTTAGTTCTAACAGTTCTACAAGGACTACTGATTCATTCTTTACAAACTAACATACAGACACTCTGGCAGAAGCTGGAAAGAGACCGAATATGTCTGTGAAAGCCAGAAAACGAGAAAGAGAAACTAATCCACCTGAAACATTTATTACACTCTGCAACTGTAGGGGGAGCCCACGAGCACAAAATCTAAATCCTACCTAGTGGAGCTTTAAATAGAACCTGACTGAAACATAAGCAGTAAAACATTATACCATGATCTCAAGAAGTTCAAAAACACATGAGACAACAAAGTCATTGGAAAATGTCTAGAAAATGTTACAGAAAAGTCACTTCTAAGGCCTTGGGACCAAAATTATACCAAAAGGGCATGGACAACTCATCCAGGAGGTCACAAAAGAACTCAGAACAACATTTAAAGAACTGCAGGATCTCACTCGCCTCAGTTAAGGTCAGTGATAAAGATTCAATAATAAGAAAGAGACTGGTCAAAAATGGAATCCCTGGGAGAGATCCAAGACAAAAAACACTGCCCATCTCACATTTGCAAAAAAAAAAAAAACTTTGGGTAAATATTCTTTGGACTGATGGAAAAGAAGCTGCCAATGACAACAGACTAAACTCAGTTATTATAATAAATTGGTTCAACTCAAAGATCTCAGTTTGAATAGTACAGTATTTGTGTCCACAAATGTTCAACTAACTCAAAATAGTTGAGTATTGTTTAGAAATATCAAATTTTATGTAAAACAGACTTTTGAGTTCAAACTACGTATGGATTTACAGTGTACCCATAGTTTTGACCTGTATATTTCCACTTGTTTCCCTCCCATAAACACACTCAGGCTGCAGTTATTTAAACCCCGAGCTGATTTTCTGTATTATAAGCACTCTGGCTCTGATTGCTGCTCATTACGTTATGCAGCTCGAGTTATTCCGGGCCGTGAGAATTGAAATGTGGTTTTGTAATTAGAGCTCTCTATATAAAAAATGTCTTTGATCAAATGAACACATACAATAAAACAAATCTTCATCTCTTCTCTCTCTCTCTGTGTTTTATGAAACTTTTCTAATCTATCCAAAAAAAAACCCTATTCAGGCAGGATTAAATCTGAATCAACAGAGAAAACTTTAAACTTTAAACACCCCTGGTCAAAATTCTAGATACTGTGAATACAGACCCCTCCAAAATTATTGGAACAATGAGGCCAATCCCTTTATTTCTGCTGTAGACAAAAAAAAAATATTGCTGAATGTAATTTTTATTTTAACCATGCTTTTATAGTTAGAAAAGACACCAACATGAAAAAGAAAACATATATCTTTGAGTGTATGGTTAAAAAAAACAAGCTATTGGGAGCCGAGAGAAGATGGTAAATTAAACAGATGGAGTCATTGCACAAATATTGGGCATAGCCAGTACAACTATCTGGGATGTCCTGAAGAAGAAAGTCGTCCCTGGTGTACTAAGTAACAGATGTTGAACAAGTAGACCAAGGAGAACCACAGCAGTTGTGTGTGATGTACTGTAAAGAAGGGCCTATAACTGAGTCATAAAAGTCATAGAAATATATTGAAACATTTTGTTTTATTTTAAATTAATATATTAAACTACAACCTAAATACCAAGTAAGTTGGGATGCTGTATAAAATGTTAATAAAGGTAAATCAGAGGTAGCTTGCAAATCTCAGACTCTTATTCTGAGAACATAGTAGAACATAGATCACATAGATCAGTTGTTGAAAGTAAAACATTTTACCAATTTAATGAAGAACTAGATTTAAAAAAAAGCTTAAGAGACTTAAAAAAAAAACATGGTTCAGCTTTTTTAGAGTGTGTTTGCCATTGTAGCGACGGTAAAAGTATTCCTTGTGTGGCTTGAAATGCACAAAAGGCATGTACTAATTCTCTTAACTAATCTAAATGGGAGTGTTTTTTAGCGTAAAGTGCAAAAAAACTATCAGCGTGTCACTATCCATTCCCTTTAAGAGCCAGGTGCACTCTGACTTTGGCACATTGCTATTTCAGGGGTGCAGCTACCTGGGTGTGTCCAATGTTTCTCAGCAGAGGAAACGTATTGCTGATACAAAAGTTTGCACAGCTGCAAAAAGGCACGGGCTATGGGTTTGTGCACTGCTGTGTGTCCTTGTGTACAACAAGCTGAGGTGTACACACACTGGGGATGTGCTTGTTGACAATTCACTGCCAAGATAGCAATGAACATCTGACTGTTGACGTCTGCCTAGATTGTATTGAGTCATGTAATAACTAACTGCGCTAAGCGCTAACTTTTTTGGTAGTTCAGAGGTGAGGTAAGTATTATTGGTCGGCAGCCTGCTGCTAACCCTGGCTAGCACTGCTGGAGCAGGAACTGTGTGAACTATGGCAGAAGGTTGACGCAAAAAAGAGGAAAATAATTAACGCATTAAAATAATCAGTGTGTTAGTATGAAGGTTTCCAGATAAATCACGTGCATTAACGCATTAACGTTGACAGCAATAATTGAACCACATCCACGTAGCCTGTTTTCTTTATTTTTTAGAGCTGTGAAGTGTTTGTTTGCATTTTGCATCTGTGCCTGTGCACGTCAATAAATTTTGTCATTTTGCTTTGATTGTCTGAAGCATGCTTAGCTTAGCATCCCCCCTCTGAAAGCGCTGACTTTCTGCAGACCATTCTCTTTTGATGCTAAAATCACCATGTACTTAACGCTAACCTTTGCTCTGGTGTGGCAGAGTTAGCGTGTTAGCGCCCACTCATGCATTCAAAGGGGCTGATTAGCGGAGCGCCAGCCCTGAGGGGATTAGCTGGGCATTAAAAGCCAAGTTTCTATGTGCAGAGAGCTTTTGACTCACCATCTATCTGGCACATCAAGTTTCTGCGCTGAAACACACACACACACACACACACACACACATACACACACAGGCTTATACTTTGACTCATATGTTCACACTTGGAGTCTTGTCATTTGTGCAATGCTATCACAAAACCAAAAACCCAAACTCTTTAGAATTTTCTATATTTCTGCAGAAATATGGCCTAAAACACAGATTAGATTTTCAGTCCTAAAAGTAGGAAATTCATTGTTACCCTGCCCAGAAGTGGTCGACCAACAAAGACCACTCCAAGGGCAACCGTTTAATAGTCGGGAAGTTCACTAAGGACCCCAGGGTAGCTTCTAAGCAACTGAAGGCCTCTCTCACATTGGCTAATGTTAATATTGATGTGCAACAATGGTGTGCCACTGCTCTCCAAGAAGGACATTGCTGCTCGTCTGCAATTAGCTAAAGTTCATGTGGACCAGCGAGAAGACAACTGGAAGAAAGACCAAAATATAACTTTTTGGTTTAAAAGAGAAAGAAAAACATTGACCTCCAGCATTAGCAGCTTGTCTCATCTGTGAAATATGGTGGTGGTAGTATCATGGATTGAGCTTGTCTTGCTGCATCAGAGCCAAGCTGGCTTACCTTTATTGATGGAACTACGAATTCTGAATTATATCAGATAATTCTCATGGAAAGTGACAGGATATCTGTCCAGAACTGAATCTCAAGAGTTGATGACCCCAAGCACACAAACAGTTACCAAAAATGTTTATTTGTATTTATTGTAGCAAAGGTGGCTCACACCAGACACTAAAAGCACATCTCGTCTATTTTCTGGTCTATTTTCATACGTAAGGCGCATTTTAAGAGACCCTATAAGGAAGTTTTAATTCAGCAGGTCTCGCCACTAAATGGTGGGGGTAATGGGGGGGGGGGGGGGGGGGGGTTGCTAACTAAGTTAAGTAAAGCTAAGCTAAGTAAACAAAACTGTAATAAAAAAGACTTTCTTTCAAAGTGAAACGAGCGCTGAATGTTAATCTACACAGGTTTCTTTCCTCAGAACTGTTCATTTGGGTGAGTACAGCGCTTCATTTATTTACAGTAAGCGTAGATTCCCGGAGCATTAGCGGCTAACAGCTCCAGCAGTGCTAGCCGGGGTTAGGAGCAGGCTACAGGCTGATAATACTCACCTCTGAACGGGGAAATAGCAGGTAATGCTAATGCAACTCCAGCCTGAAACACCTGTATAACTCTGCACTTCAGTAGAGTGATTTTACTGCTTCTTACAACCTGACTGGTAAAATTCATACATGAGGTTCACCGGATTAAAAGGCTTTTTTCTCCCTTTTTTTTGGAAAATTAAGGATTTTTGAGTGAGCTTATAGTGCAAAAAATAGGAAACTTCACATACATATTTTGCCACTCACAAAAAAACATATATTGAATTGGACTGGGTTCTCGATCTACTTTTATGTTTTGTGTGAATATCTGATGATGTTTTAGGTCACATTTATGCAGAAATACATAAAAATCCAAAGGCTTCACAAACTTTCACAAACAGGGGTTCAAAAACTAAGAAGAAATGACCTTAAATGTAGCTTTCAAGCACCACTGTAAGTCATATTAAGTAGACAGTTTTACTGAGTTCACATGGGTACACTTGATTTTTATGTTACAGCATCCCGTATAAAGAAGTCTGTCCATTTGGCAGCGATCTTAGCAATGCCCTTGGGCAGTTTCTTCCCAGCGTACTCAACCAGACTGGCTGTGCATTGGCTCATCAGATATGTCTCACGATACAGGGGTTGCGATCCAATATGTTGCAATATACCGTATTATTTGTCACTATAAGGCACACTAGATTATAAGGCTCACTATCAATAAATGTCTATTTCCTGGCCTATTTTCATATATAAGGCGCATCATGTGACACTTAATTAAGGTTAATGTGGCCAATTGCAAGTTTTTCTCTTCTTTGAACCTTTTCTGAAGAGTGGCAACATGGGAGCCTCAAAACACAACTCTCAAATGATCTGAAAACATATATTGTTCAACATCATGGTTCAGTGGAAGGATATAAAAAGCTCAAATCTCAGAGATTCAGCTGTCAATTTCCACTGTGAGGAACAGAGTGAGGAAATGGAAAAACCACAGGCACAGTTCTAGTTAAGACCTGAAGTGGAAGAACAAGAAAAATCTCAGATAAACAGAGGAGAAGGATGGTGAGAACAGTCATAGACCTCCGTTCAGCTATTCAGCGCACTTTGCACAAGAAGAGGCTGTATGGGAGAGTAATTAATGCAGAAGAAGCCCTTACAGAGAAATCGCCACAAACAGGGTTGATTGAGGTATGCTAAAGCTAAAACACATTTAGACAAGCTTCCAGATTCATTTTAGAATAAGGTGCTGTGTGTGGACTGATGAAACTAAACTTATTAGAGTTGTTTGGAGGGCGTTTTTTTATGCATGATGGAAAAAGAACACAGCATTCCAAGATAAACACTTTACTGCTCCCCACAGTAAAATTTGGTGGTTCCATCATGCTGCGGGGCTGTATGATCAGTGCAGGTACTGGGAATCTTGTTAAAGTTGAGGGTCGCATGGATTTCAGTCAATATCAGCAGATTCTTGAGAACAATGTTAAAGAATCAGTGACATTTGAAAGTTGAAGTTAAAGCGCCGGGGCTGGGTACTTCAACAAGACAATGACCCTAAACACTAAACACTACTTAAAATCTACTAAAGCACTAAATCATTCATGCAGAGGAACAAGTACAACATTCTGGAATGATCATCTCAGTCCCTAGACTTAAATATTATTAAAAATAAATCTGTGGTGTGATTAAAAGCGTGCTGTTCATGCTCAGAAATCTGAAATCAAACCTGACTGAACTGGAGATGTTTTGTAAAGAAGAATGATCCAAAATCCCTTAAACCTTATACCTTAAGCAGTTAGAGGCTGTTATTTCTGCAAAAAAGAGGATTTACTAAATATTAATGTATTTTTTTTTCTGTTGGGGTGCCCAAATGTATGCACCTGCCTAATTTAGTTTAAAGATTTATTGCACACTTTCTGTAAATCCTATAAACTTCATTTTACTTCTCAAATATCACTTTGTTCATCTGCTAAATAATATATATGTCACGGAGGACCCAGGCAGGGAGACGAGGAAAGTGGACGCAAGTGCAGGTAAGGGCGAAACGAATAATTTAATAAATATATATATATAAATAAATAACAAAGATTAACAAATAACAAAGAACACAGAATAATAAAGTAAACCAAAAACAAACGAGAGAAACTAGTGAACATAAACAAAACACACAAGAAGTACTAATGATAAACAAACAGGAAGTAAACAAACAAAGAAACAAACGAGGGACTGAATAAATACAAAAATAAACTGGGAAGGGATAAATATATACAAGGAAAGCTAAACAAGACAAGGAAAAACTAAACTAAGCAGGGCAAGGGAGAAAACAATGGAAATAAACAGGGAACTAGAAATAAACAAGAAGATAAACAAAGGACAAGGGCTAAGGCTATGAAAACGAGGGCTAGGCTAGAGAACACGAGAACGACAAAACAACAGAGGTTAGTGCAAAGACTGACGAGGGACAAGTGGCACAGGGGATCTATTTAAACAAACTGAAAACACACTAGAATTGGAAACACCTGGGGAAGGGGCGGAGCTACAAATGAGAAACACGTGGTGGAAAACTACTGAGACAGGAGACACAGAGGAGCAGGGGTCACTTGGGAACAACACACAAGCAGGAGAACAGACAAAACAGGGCGAGGACGTGACAATATATTAACTAAAATTGCTGAATGATCAGGAGTGCCCAACCTCTTTTTCATACCACTGTAGCATTGTGTCAATGTGTGTGTGTGTGTGTGTGTGTTTGACACAGCGTAAATGGACCTGTTCAAGCATTAACACCACCTTCTGCCACAGCCACTTCATTTGTTATAGTTTCTTTGTTTTAGCAGTTCGCAGTTCCTCACTTTTAATGAAGGTCTTCTGTCAGGTCTGCAGAGAGTGAGCGAGAAAGAGCGCGAGAGTGAGGAGGGCAGGAAATCCATCAGTGTGTCTGAGCTCCGAGCACGGCCCGAGAAAAGCCCTCCGCTGATGAAAAACGACAGCGAGCGCTCTGACACGAACAGATGACACACCGCTACTGTAATTAACAATGAAATGGGCTTTCCCGTGTCCGGTTAAATTATACAATAGCTCTGTGTGAGTGAGAGAGAGTGAGAGAGAGGGAGGTAGAGAAAGAGATGTGGATAGAAAAAGTGACAGTGTGCAGTGGAGTAGCTCACTGTGATTTTTAAACTAAACATGCTACCCAACAATGTAGCTATGCTAACAGCACTAAAAAATAATTTATTTATTTTTTTTACTTTATTTAATTTTTTTTCCCAATTACGAAAGCGCAGCGGCTCGGTTCCGATACATCAGCTCACAGACGCCCTGTGCTGCAGACATCACTCTTTTAGTGATGTGGGGAGAGAGCACCATCTACCCACCCGGAGGGAGCAGGGCCAATTGTGCTCCCTCTGAGCGCCGGCAGCTTAATGGCAAAGCTGCATGAGCGGGGGTTCAAACCTGCGACCTCCTGGTCAAGCGCTAACGAATCTTGACGAGAGTTTCTCGCCTATAGTTGATTTCCTCTGGTCTGAAAGAGTAAATGAGTCTGTAAATGTGGAATGTTTCTGAACAGATGTCAGAACAGTCAAATCCATCAAGACACGGCATAATGGCCAAAACAGACCTAAAAACTAGGGCAAAGCTGAAACACACTTTCTAACAAGTTTTTTTTTAAACCAATCAATCATATGGTTTTCGCCGTTGCTGTGGCGACACCACTGTCCCCACACACTTCTGATCAGGCAGATAAGTAGAGTTTTTGTAGCTTTTTATCGTAATTTCACAGCGTAATGAAATAGTAAACCCCATCATTAATCAGCACCAGTTGTTTTTAATGATCTACAAAATAGATTGTAGAACAAACAATACATTTAAAAAAAAATAACTATGTCTGAAATAATATACTAAGGTAACTACTAATCTATATATATATATATATATATACAAAGCAGTAAGAGCTGTTAACAAATGTCACAAATGTGCCACAAATGCCCAAAAAAGATCAGCAAAACTCATGCTGCCAAATGCTTGTTGCATTTGCAGTTAAAACATTCAGTACTCAGGGGATAAAATAGGATAAATCATAGCGCCATGATGGTTCACAAGTGGTACAAGACACCTCGGCTGTTGCTGTGGTGTCCCTTGTGGCACAGCTCAGAATGCAGCTTACACTCGGGTGCATTATAAACAGCTCTAGGTAGCAATTTCAGATTTCCCAACACAATATATACCAATACATACACAATATATGTAAGCTATGGGAAACATAACTGTGTGTGTGTGTATTTACATATTACATAGGTGATGTATCATATTCGCTTATTCTTTATCTCTCTCTCTTCACCCATCTACCACCTCAATCTGTCTCTCCCCCCTCTCTCTCTTTCTCTCTCTCACTCTCTCTACCAATCTACCTCCTTCTTGCTCTCTCTACCAATCTACTCGTTTCTCTTTCTATCTCTCTCTACCCATCTACCACCTCTCTGTCTCTCTACCTGTAGTAATATGAACTTGTTAATGGTTATGTAATTGAGAACCAGTAGGGGGCACTAGAGTAGAGCTACTGTGAGTGTCTTACAAGAAGAAGAGCCAGTTGAAGCTAGTAGCCGCCCAGAGAACAGTGTTGTTGAGTTCCAGCACCTGGTTAATTAAAGACAACCCCAGTCCTTTTTTAACTTTTGATATCACAGATATCACACTACCCATCTACCACCTCAATCTGTCTCTTCCTGTCTCTCTCTCTCTCTGTTTCATTCTCTTTCCACCCATCTACCACCTCAATCTGTCTCTTCCTGTCTCTCTCTGTCTCATTCTCTTTCCACCCATCTACCACCTCAATCTGTCTCTTCCTGTCTCTCTCTCTCTCTGTCTCATTCTCTTTCTACCCATCTACCACCTCAATCTGTCTCTCCCCATCTCTCTCTCTCTCTACCAATCTATCTCTTTCTCGCTCTCTTTCTACCCATCTACCACCTCAATCTGTCTCTCCTCCTCGCTCTCTCTCTACCAATCTACCTCCCCCTCTCTCTCTCTCTCTACCCTTCTACCACCTCTCTCTGCCCATCAATCACCTCTCTATCTTTCCACCCATCTACCCCCTCTCTCTACCAATCTACCTCCCCCCTCTCTCCCTACCAATCAACCACCTCTCTCTCTCTCTGTCTCTCTCTCTCTACCCATCTACCACCTCTATCTACCCATCTACCACCTCTATCTACCCATTTACTACCTATCGATCTCTTCACCCATCTACCCCCTTCTCTCTCTTTCTACCCATCTACCACCTCAATCTGTTTCTTCCTCTCGTTCTCTCTCCCTCTGTCCCTCTCTCTGCCCATCTACCTTCCTACCTACTCTCTCTTTACCCGGCTCTCTACCTCACTTTCTCTCTCTACCCATCTAACCACCCCCTCTCTCTTTCTCTCTCTATCCATCTATCACCTTTCCTCTCTCTCTCTTTCTTTCTTAACCCATCTACCACCTCTCTCTCTCTTTCTCTCTCAACCCATCTACCACCTTTCCTCTCTCTCTCTCTCTCTCTCTCTCTACCCATCTACCACCTCTCTCTCTTTCTCTCTCTACCCATCTACCACCTCTTTCTCTCTACCACCCCCCCTCTCTCTCTCTCTCTCTCTCTCTCTCTCTCACCACTCTCTCTCTCTATAGCCATCTACCACCTCTCTCTTAATGTCAGAGCTGCTCAAACTAAATGGTAAATAACCCCATCCATCACATGTACACGCACACATGTACACACACACACTGCACACACACACACACACTGCACACACTCAGGGAATGAATGTAGAAGGGTGGTTTATTGAAAGCTGCTGAAAAGTGCCTCACAGCTTTTGTATCTACTCTGGCAACTTCACCAAACTGAGGGGCCAAACCTGCTAAATACGCCTGAACGCAGTCAGAGTGTAAATAAGTCTGAAAGCGCGAGTGTGTGACGGCTTTCTGAGAAGAAAAAGAGAAACTAGCTTTGGTGTGATTTACACATCAAAAGACAAAAAAAGGGACAGAAACGCCATCCCCCCATCATTCCCGTTCACAAGCACATGAGGCCTCACACAAACCACCTAGAAGACAATCACCTGAATATTGATTTCACCTGTTACATGCACTATACATACACACTTTCTTCGCTTTCTTCCCCCCGCTCAGTATTGAGGATTTATCCTTATAAAAAGCTTTTGCGTTTCCTATTGCCTGTGTTAGCTCTCTCTTAATTGGACCTTGTTTTTGTCTTGCTGTGTATGACCTTTACATTTGAGGTTTCTTAATCCTGGTATGTTTACTCCCTCTTACTGCTGCTGCTTACCGGTTTTGACCTTGCTCGTTTTGACCACTCTCGGTGCTCAAACCCAAAACTTCTTTAATGACATTCTTAAACTGATTCTTTGCAAGTCTTTGCAGTCCTGTCCAGCCATGACAATAACATATTTTAGCAGATGCATAATGATTGACAACATGTGTTTTGAGGGTCAGTTGCAGCTTTAGTTTTTTAGTAAAATGCCTTTTTTTCTTTATTTTTTTTAAATGTAACTAGTTTTACTTTCTTTGGTACCCACAATTTTTTTTATAAATGCACAAATAGATAAAGTAGCTACTAATTAAGCTGCCATGTGTGATTAATTATTATACAGCAAATAAGTTATGCAATAACGTGGTTTAAGTTTTTTAAAACGTTTTTTTAACATTTCTTTAGATTGGCCCATTTATAATAAACCAAGGCTGTTACAGATTCTAGATACTTCAGAAAGGTTGAGGAACACACACCCCGGTAATACCAGCATTCCACTGGAAAAAGAGAATTACATTCTGCAAAATGAATCTCGCCATCAGTGTGACATTTCCAATATGCCAGTTATGAAATATGCAATACAGTCTTTCCACCAGCAGCTCTGCTATTGAGCTGTCTCTCAGAAAAGCCTGGGCTCTAAACTGCTGTGTGTGTGTGTGCGCACGAGAGCGGTACGAGATCTGACACGACCAATCCTTCACACAAACGATGCTATCAAGTGTGTGTTCCATTTTCTCTATTATGGCGGAGAGTGTGTAGGCACTATATAAGTGACTAAAAGGCTATATGAGAAATCAGTTTATGTGTGATGTATTCATTATGAGAGTGTGTGTGTCGGGGTGTGTGTACAGAGGAGTTTGTATTATGTGTCTCACAGAAAATATAAAGTATATGAAATAAAATCAGGGCAGACCTGGGTGGAAGCGCAAGAGGAGGCCTGTGTAAGCGGCTCTCAGTTTAGCACTCGTTTTGCTGCAGTTGTGGAAATTTTGATTCTTTTTCCCAAAGTAATTCTTTAGACTGTTACTTAAATCATTAAGGTGTAATAGAAGGAATAGTGGTGCTCTCGTGTCTGCGCCGGAGCTCCTCTGAGCTCAAACCAGACTCTGTAAGTTTTCAGAGGCGGCCGCGACCAACGCTCGTGAGAACTGCGACCTGCTTTCCGACCTTTAGTTCTAACAGTTCTACAAGGACTACTGGTTCATTCTTTACCAACTAACATTCAGACACTCTGGCAGAAGCTGGAAAGAGACTGAATATGTCTGTGAAAGCCAGAAAACAAGAAAGAGAAACTTATCCGCCTGAAACATTTATTACACTCTACAACTGTAGGGGGAGCCCACGAGCACAAAATCTCAATCCTACCTAATGGAGCTTTAAGTGAAAGGGATTTCTGATTCAACTGGATTAACTCTTACACTGCCTACACTGAAAACATGCCACACTGAAGCAGGTGCTAAAGCTCAGGCTAATGCTAATGAGCTAATGCTAATGTTTGTGAATCTTTTGTGAATGCTAGCCAAAAGTTTGGACACAACTTCTCATTCGATGTTTTTATTTTACTTTACTTGTGCAAACTGTGAAATTGAGAGGAAAAAAACAACTGAGAGGAGGAAAATGAAACTCGAGAAGCAATATTTTGATCAGCGTGCACATGATTCCCTTTTTTTTTTTGCTCGTGAGCTTCGCATTTGCGCTCGCAAGAAGTTAATTTATACACGCAAAATGTTAAAGCACACTGGTTATTTTTTTTTCACCTTAAGTTTACAGACGAAAACCATTTTCACTTTCAGAAAGCAGAATAGAACAATCTTCTATTGTTCCCATTAAAGCAGATTCCAAAAAATTGACTGGTGCAGCATGAATGGTCAGGAATGGCTGCGTTTCCTGCTGTTTTAGGGTCTGTCAGCCGGAGTAATTTGGTCAGATGAACAGTGAGGCCATCTAAGGTGATGGAAAGGTCAGTCACTTGGGAGCGTTTTGCAGAAACGCAGATCAATAGAGACCAATACACTCTTGCCCAGGTTCAGCTTCTGGAGATGTCAGGTAATCGATTTATCTTTTGGGAGACTGGAGAGGGATATGAATGAGGCGTGTATCGTCTGTGTAGCTGTGTAGACTGCTGTATGTACAGTATCTAGCGTAAAGGTTTGTAGTTACTTTATTTCAATAATTAATTCAGTCCATCATCAAGACCTCCTCCCAACTGTGAAACATGGTGGAGGGGGCATCATGGTTTGGGACTGCTTTGGTGCCTCAGGGCCTGGACGGTTTGCCATCATCAACGGAAAAATGACTTTTTGAAGGAAAACTTAAGACCATCTGTCCGCCAACTGAAGCTCAGCAGTGAATAGATGATGCAACAGGACAACGCCCCTAAACATGGAAGTAAATCAACAACCAACTGGCTTGAACAGAAGAAAAAAATTGGCCTTCTGGAGAGTCCTGATCTCCTCAACCCAGTTGAAATGCTGTGGCATCATGACCTCAAGAGAGCAATCGATTCACACCAGATATCCCAAGAATATTATAGCTGAACTGAAACTAAAGTTTAGTGAAGAGGAATGATCCAAAATGACTTAATGTGACTTAATGATAAATTTAGGCAGAAACCCAAGTAATCCAAATAATCCCAAAGGGTTCCCACACATACTTTTTCTTACAGCTGTATTTCCTTTTTGAAAGGCCGTTACAGATCCGTTCTCTTGCAGAAATGTTAACATAGCTAACATTGTGTAGGCTCCCCTATAGGTTTTTGCTTATGTAAGCAATCAGCCTCTCTTTATGCAGGCGTCCGTGCAGTGTCCAAAACTGTCCAGCAGATTTCCATGAGCACATGGATTTGATGAATGGAAAGTGGGCAGATTGCTTATCTCCTTCTCCGCCTTTTTTCCATATGAGAGATTTCCGTTGCCTGAAGATGGCAGGCGTCAGCACTCTGTAATGTTTCTGCGTGAGAGTGGAGGCTGTGATGGCGGCGGCGGCGGTGGTGGTGGTGGTGATGGTGTATGTATGTGATAGAGGCTGACTGACAGATCGGGAGAGTATGGGGGATGTGGCTGAATCTCAGTGTTGATTGAGCTTGATTGTATGCGAGAGAGAGAGAGAGAGAGAGAGAGAGAGAGAGAGAGGATGAATGTTTTTTGATTTGCGCATTCCAGCATCCGGAAACATGCGGATTAAGCAGGATGGATATAGCGTCTTTATTTTTAGGCCCTTCAGCTCTCTCTTTCACTTGTCTCTAAGGCTGCGTTCACACAGTAGGTATAAGTGGCCTAAATCTGATCTAAATCTTTTGTATGTAGTGTGAATGATAAAAAACACACTTTGGGTCTTTTTTTTAAGATTTGGGCTACTTCAATGAGGAATTGAACTCCCTTTTTTAATTCATGGCAATGCGACTTATTCTAAACAACCAGATTGGAAATTTTATTTTTTGTCATCATATATATTGTTTTAATGTTTAATACTGTTCCTGATCTTTATTCACTTCTAACAAATGTAGATGAAATTTAACTTTTTCAAAACGTTGAAAAAAGATATGTGAGAAGGAAGTGTGAGAAGAAATTAAAGGGAAATAAAAAATTGACATCAGTAGATGAGATGTTGTTCACAGTGTTGTTTTTTTTTGGGTCCCAAATTTGTTCAAGACAATGTTTTTGGGTTCCAACATTTTTTGAGACAAAGTTTTTTCGGGTCCCAACATTTTTGGAGACAATTTTTTTTCATTTCCCAATTTTTTTGAGACAAATTTTTTTCGGGTCCCAAAATGTTTTGAGACAAAGTTTTTTTATTTCCCAATTTTTTTTTAGACAAAATTTTTTCGGGTCCCAAAATTTTTGGAGACAAATTTTTTTATTTCCCTTTTTTTTTTTGGACAAAATTTTTTTGGGTCCCAAAATTTTTGGAGACAAATTTTTTCATTTCCCAATTTTCTTTTGTCCCAAAATTGTTTGAGACAAAGTTTTTTCGGGTCCCAACATTTTTGGAGACGTTTTTTTTTTTTTTTTTTCCAATTTTTTTTTTAGACAAATTTTTTCGGGTCCCAAAATGTTTTAAGACAAAGTTTTTTTCAGTTCCTAAAAGTTTTGGAGACAAAGTTTTTTTGGGTCCCAGAAAGAGAGAAAATAAACGAAAGAAGAAGATGGGGAGGAGGTGGGTGCGAGGTTGTTCCACACGCAGATAGAGAGGAAGTGACAGTTTATATAGGTCGGAGAGCTAGAACTCCACTTATGCACATAAAATTGATAGAAAGTCATGTCTGGTGTTTGGATCTCCAAGGAATAGTCAACTATCTCTAGAACGACCTTATTTCAACCCTAAAATGCCAATCAGCTTTTAAAATTCCATTTTGCAAGGGCAGAATGTTTTGGTGTTAATAGGTTTTTCGGAATTGCTACATAACATTCATGGCAGGTTCTGCTTTATAAGAAATGGGTCATAATGGTGCTCAGTGGGCCTCTGTAGGCAGCCGCAAAAGGCCAATAAACAAGTCTTTCTCATATGGAAGGGAGGCTGTTGCGGCTCTGCATTCGATTAGATGAAGCTATATGATGTCTTATGACAGGGTAGCGCCGGAGACTGCGTGTCTTTGATAGCAGCCGGCCCCCCTCGGGACAGAGCGGCGTCGCTCATCAACCCGACCCACGCGCACAAACTGCGTTTTCTACGCCTCATTGTGGAATGTGTGCCACATGAATGGCGAGGGGTGAATCGGGGGAAAAAAGCCAGCGCATGCTCGCGCCGTCATGATGCGGCGTCGTGACACGCACAACCGTGCGCTGTCAAAATATTCCTGCTGCTGAGGTGAGCGGCACAGACGCTTCTCGTGAAATGATTCCAGCTGTCTTGCGACTGTGGAGCCTCAGCCGGCTCACCTAGCGGCCTGACAGTTATGGATTTCAGATGAACGTCTCAGACCTGGAGCAGTAAGGCTTAGCGTTTTTTTTTTAAGACATTTTAAGACGTGTGTGACTATTTGTGTTACATTCTATCAGTTAAACTATATGACACTCACATGACAGAACACACCAGGCATGAACTGGGCATACGAGGGTTGCCAGATCTAGCACAAAACAACACAAATACAGTGGTATGAACAGAGACTGTAAAAAAAAGATGGACGCCGTGTCGCCGTTCCCATTCAGTCAATGAAAATGAAGCCAAAATCTTCCACCATGTTGGCGATCCTGATACCCGAGTCTGTAGAGCGCAGTAGAGACCAGAGGAGGGAGAAAGACTGTGGAGAGACAGCCTACTCATTTAAATAACCCCGCCCCTGAGGGCTGCCTCGAGGTCACAGGCTGCAGAGCAGAGTGGAGCGGAGCTGACAGTCTGTTATTGGTCCCGCCCATAACCAGCCCTTTTACAATAACCACACCTTTTTTGAATAGAGCTGAATAACGGTTTTTAAAAAACGAATTCTGTGGGGATATAAAAATTTGACAATATAAACAGAGGTTACACTAGCTGTTACATTTAAATAAAATTACAGTATAATAGAAAAAAACGTGATTGAAAGTTTTTCTACATTGAAACCTATGGGGATGGGTGGGGTTACACAGCTTTCTGAAACCGAACAGCAGGGGGCGCCCGACCTGTGGTGGATTCACTTTGGAGAGACGATGCTCTGTCCAGCTATACACAGTCTATGAATGAATGAAAAATACAATATTTTTCTCACTATAAGGCGCACTTAAAATCCTTTAATTTTACCAAAAATCGTCAGTGCACCTTACCAGGTGCCATAAATTTTACCATAAATTTTACCAGTCAGGTTGTAAGGAATAGTAAAGCTACTCCACTGAAGTACAGCGTTATACAGGAGTTTCAGTTTAGTTCTCCAGCACCAAGACTCGAGCAGCATTAGCATTAGCCGCTAACAACACTAAGCTCTAGCTCTTTTGCCGTTCAGAGGTGAGTATTATTGGCCTGTAGCCTGCTGCTAACCCGGGCTAGCACTGCTGGAGCAGCATTAACATTAGCGGCCAACCACACTAAGCTCTAGCTCTTTCAACGTTCAGAGGTGAGTATATCAGCCTGTAGCCTGCTGTGTAAATGCTACGTGGAACATGCTACGTTTACTGTGTAAAATCAAGCTACATGAGGGAAAAACTGCCAGCTGATTTTGCCCTGGCTTACCAGAACACTCAGGGTTCCGCATTAGTGGAAATCTGGAAATCTAAGCTTACTGTAAATAAACAGACATGCTTTACTCGTCCAAATAAACCATTTTTAGGAGCAGAATCTGTGTAGATTGATGTAGAAAATTTATCTTTTTAAGAATTACCTCTACTTAAGTTAGTTACACACCACCAGCACTTAGTGGTAAGATCTGCTGAATTGGAAGGAAATATGACGACACCCCTGTTCCTTACTAGTGTCACATAATGCATCTTATAATCCAGTGTGCCTTATGTATAAAATTGTAAAAATAGACCAGAAAATAAACATTTATTGATAAATAAAATAGGGTAATCTGTATCATGCATGCAGGTATAGTGCATGCTGGATATTGTATGACCCCAGAATTTATTCTGAGCCTTGGTGTTTCAGTCTCAGCAAAAACTGTACGATGTGAGCTTCATAATAAAGGTGTAATTTATAGCTCTATGGGAAGGAGTTGGATGGACTAAAAATCTTCCTGTCTGCGTTTGGACGTTTTTATGTTTGCAGAAAACCAATGGATGCTTTCAGCTGTTAAACATGGTGGTGGCTTCATAACGGCGTGCTATTCCGCGAGATGGAAAATAAGCTCGGCAGCCGCTCTTCAGGGTCGTATAACAGTCCATTTACAGGACCAAGGGAGCAGAAATTGCTCCCAGTGAGGAGCCCTTACTCCCCCCTCTCCAAATAAATACTGAAGTAAGAAATTCAAGTAAGTCGAATGCCTTTTTCACGGGCTCTATATTACTCTCGGAATTCTGAAGTGGAGAATGTGAAGCAGATTTCCATCTCTTTTATATCTCAAATGAAACCCTGTTGGCTTTACTCTATTCAGCGTTTTGAGTCATGAATATGTCAATCACCATATCAATTTACTCTAAAAAAAAAAAAAAAAAAAACACGCCACAGCTATATCTTAGAGAGCCACATTTCATGAGTTTTTGGATTTGGATTTGGATTTTGAAAAAATAAATGTCATTGCCTTTTTTTTATTTTTACATACTTTGAGTTTGTTGCTTGGCAATAATATTGTGTAATAACCAATAGATTTTTAGCCAAATGTCTTTACACTGAGGTATGATATGAGTACTTTTTTGTACTCAAAGGTACACTCTTCAATGGTACAATATTGGTCTTTACAGGGTCAGATTTGTTCCCTCTGAAGTACAAAGTCATTCCTAACAGCAATAAGTACAAATTTGTACCATTTAACCAGCCAAAAGGTACATTCAGTATTCTGTATCACTGCACTAATAAACAAGATATATTTTAATGGCACATTTTTTATTTGAAAGCCAGACAATTTTAAATCATCAAGTTTTTGACACATATTCAGTTGATGGTAATGTTTATAATCTTTATAATCTTTACTGGCACAAAAACTATGGGTACAAAAAAGGACTTTCACTGAAAGGTACTTTTTGTACCTCAATATAAGGTACAGCCCCAGAGACAAGCTTTGTACTCTTTAAGGTACAAATCTATACTTACTTTTCTTAGTGTGTAGCTAGTTAAACATTTCCTTCCTCTCCTTCCACACTACCAGACTCCATTTCCCAACATCCAATTAATAATGACATCAATATTGTCATATATGTCAATATAATGAGGCTCCAACGCTCAGACTCACCTGTGTTCTGTGGAAGTTCCAGTTCATCTCTATTAGGGGTGTCACGATTCTCTAAATCCTCAATTCGATTTTATTTCCGATTTTAGGGTCACGATTCGATTCTATTCTCGATTTACTTTTTTCTTTTCTTTTTTTTTCCAGCAGAGAGGCCTATGCCAGTTTCAGATTAGTCTATGGTCAGTCATTGGTTTGATTCATCAAATTTACAATATCTTATTTCAAAAGCTGGGCTTGATATAAGTGTTTTATATAAACAGAGAGTGTATTATATAAATATAATAAAATGTCATTTTGTTTTAATATTTCAAGATTACAATAATCTTCCAATTTAGAAATATTTAAAAAAAAACGTACACAAACTAAAATATACTTCAATTAAATACTTATAATTTATTTACACAAGCCACACGGAGCCGCAGTATGAGGATAAAAGAGCCGCGGGTTGCTGACCCCTGTCCTACTCGTTCCTTCTTAGTCTTTTATTTCTCGGAGTGGAGACTTCTTTTAGCTCTTCTATCAGAGATTTTGGAAAATGGCGGTCTTTAAAAGGCTTTGTTGAGGATTATAGAGGATCTGAGGGCTCAGTTTTAATGTCAGTATTGGATAACAATTACATCTGTCCAGAGCTGACCCGTGGACACAAGGACAGGGGTCGACCGTGGAGAGACGTTAATGTGTGTGTGAGGTGTGTGTGTGAAGTGTGTGTGTGTGTGTGTGTGATGAGGTTATATTGATCGATATCTGGGCCATTTTGCTGGTTGTTTAGGTGTCTTGCCTCAGTGGCTTTAATGAAAGCAGCACAATCAAACTGCCTTTGTCTATTCCATGACGGACAGACACACACTCACACACAGGTGTGTACACACCGGCGCACATACACACACACTATATAGCATGTCTTCCATCACTTTCTCACACTCCTTCAGTCTCTACATCACTCCTGAACTCCACTCACCTCTCTCTCTCTCTCTATTCCTCTCTGCATTTCTCTGGGCTCTGCGCTGGGCGAGGTGTTTCACAGTCTGCTCTAAACTATCAGTGAAAGGAATAAATAAAAGCCTGGGCTTCACTCTTTCTGCCCATTAAACTGCCAGTTTTGACATCCTCCGTCGTGAGTGGCAGACTGCTCAGGTGGGGTGCTGCACGCTTTACTCTCACATCCAATTTGCACAGAGTTTCTGATGCGCATGAAAGAGAGATTGCAGTAGTTTCCTCTATGTAGAGATGAGCATAAAGCGATTTAGGGTTAATATTGTAAACTAAGGGTAGAGATTCACTTGCTGTTAACTAGTTATTCACATATGAATGATGGCTGTTGTTATCCTGTGTTTCTTCTTTAAAAATTAACATGGGAGTTCCCTCTAAAAGTATTGGAACAGAGAGACCATCAGTTTATTTCTGCTGTAGACTAAAAACATCTGCACTGAAAAAAAGTATGAGTAGAATTTACCTAAAAAATTCCTAAAAAAATAAATAAAAAATTTCAGATAAATTTAAGTAGCTTCAACTCGGTTTCAAAACTTAAATGTTACATAGAGTAAATAAGTGTCAGGAATACCCAGGCAGGGAGACGAGGAGGCGGACACAAGTGCAGGTAGGGTGAAAATAAATAATAATTTAATAAATAAATAACAAATAAACAAAGAAACAAGGAACGAGTAACACTAAACAAAGAAACACAAATAACCAATAACCAAAACAAACGAGCGATAATAATAAACAAACCAAACAGGGCAGGGAAATATAAACAAGGGAATAAACTAATAAACACAAAGCAGGGGTATATACAAGGAACTAGGGAACACGGAAATAAACAAGAAACTAGAAACATTAAACAAGAGACAAACAAAGGACAAGGGCTAAAGCTAAGAAAACGAGGGCTAGGCTAGAAAACACGAGAATGACAAAACAACAGAGGTTAGTGCAAAGACCGACGGAGGGCAAGGTGGCAGAGGAGGGCTATTTATAGTAACATAAAACACACTAGAATTGGAAACACCTGGGGAAGGGGCGGAGCTACAAATGAGAAACACATGGTGGAAATCTACTGACAGGAGACACAGAGAGGCACAGGTCATGTGGGGAAGACACACAGAGACATGAGACAATAAGTGAACTAAACTTTAGCCAATCCTTTCTTTTAGTAAACTTTACTTAATGTCTGCAAACAATATTACCTAATTACAATTACTTCATTTATACAATATTACTGAAATAATTTATGATACATAATCTATTATAATTCCTGAAATTTCAATATTTTTAGTTAAAACACACATATTACACTGTCTCAACACACAAATGGCATGTAATACATTCTTTTTAGTATACTTTAAACATTAAGTAATTGTAATTAGGTCATATTGTATGCAGTAATTAAGTAAGTTTACTAAAAGAGAGGATTTGTTCAGCAAAAAATAAATGAAGTAAAGTTTACTAAAAGAAAGAATTGATTGAAGTTCAGTTCACTTATCTTCACTCATCTGAAATTTGATTTACTTAAAAAAAGCAAATGCAGAAAGTTGCGAAACTTTTTAAAGTAAATTTTATTTTTTTTTAGTGTATTTCCTCGGATCACTCTTGGTAGGTAGTGATCATTGTCTCAGATTGTTAAGCTTCTCCAGCTCCTCCAAATTCCAACCTTCAAGAACTGACTGATCACTGTTAACCAAATTTGCTCCTGTGCACTGAAAAAAAATGATGCGTAAAATTAATAAAAAAAAAAGTTTCACAGCTTTCTGCGTTCGGTTTTTTAAGCAAATTTAATTTCATATAATTTTTGAGTAACTTCGACTCGGTTTCAAGACTTAAATGTTACATAGAGTAAATAAGTGAACTGAACTTCAGTCAATCCTCTCTTTTATTAAACTTTTCTTAATTTCTGCATACAATATTACCTAATTACAATTACTTCATTTATACAATATTATTATATATAATTTTAGTTAAAACACACATTTAAATATTAACTAAATCTCAAAGATTTATTTTGTAAATGACCAAGTCTCACTGTCTCAACACATGGATGGCATGTAATACATTCTGTTTAATATACTAAAAAGAATGTATTACATGCCATTTGTGTGTTGAGACAGTGTAATATGTGTGTTTAAACTAAAAATATTTTAATTTCAGGAATTATAATATATTATGTATCATAAATGATTTGAGTAATATTGTATAAATGAAGTAATTGTAATTAGGTTATATTGTATGCAGACATTAAGTAAAGTTTACTAAAAGAAAGGATTGACTGAAGTTCAGTTCACTTTTTTACTCTTGAAAACAAGTTGAAGTTTCTTAAATTTATCTGAAATTAAATGTACTTAAAAAAAAAGCAAAGACAGAAAGCTTTGAAACTTTTTTTAGGTAAATTTTAGTCTTTTTTTCCAGTGTGTGTTTAACTTCACAATCACAATTTCAACATTTTTCAAGATCACAATTTTAGCATTTTATTTTTCAAGTATTTACATTTAAATCGGACTCATAGTTCAGAGGACAGCACCTACCCAGGCTTACAGTGCATTAAGATGTATCAATGAAACTTGAAGGATCCCAATAGATAGACAGATACCTAGATAGATAGATAGATAGATAGATAGATAGATAGATAGATAGATACATACTTTATTGATCCCCGAGGGGAAATTGCCAATTGTCTTGAGCTTCTCCAGCTCCTCCAACTTCCAACCTTCAGGAAGTGACTGATCACTATTAACCAAATTTGCTCCTATGTATGAGTACAACTACACTAAGAAGTTACACAAGATGGAGCTACAAGGTAGGTGTTGAGTTTGTGTGTGTGTGTGTGTGTGTGTGTTTGTGGCCAGCCCTTGCTCAGCGTTTTCCACATACGTGTGGAACAAGTGTTGTGATGAGAAGCAGAAGGTCATTCTCGGGCACGGGCCTGTACACAGAGAGGGGTTGGAGATGCGCCACTGGTGGAAACACACGCCCAAAGTGTAATTATGCATGGCATCCGTGGCAGTGGACAAATAGCTACTTTATTAAACGTGAAAAGAGATGTGGATCTGGACGGGACTAAAATATCGTAGGACCATGGAGTTCAGAAAAAACAGTAGATATTTCAGCCTGTAAAACACATACATGTTCGTTCCGGACAGGAATAAAATCACAGAGGACCCCCACCACAAAAGAGAAAATTACCCCAGGACCCCCTGAGAAACTAATCCCATCCGGACAGGGCTTAAAATGCACCTAAATCTTCCTATTCACCTTTTTACCCAGGAAAAAAGAGAACTAAATAAAAAAGTGTTTATTCAAAGCTCCTGTTACTAACTCTGATTTCAGCACTGGAGGCAAAAAAACACAGATAAAGTCTTCTAGAAAGAGTCACAGTCTATAATGTGGTTGTTCTGAACAACCAGCAAAGGTAATGTAGGCAGTAAACAACACAAATTAGTCTCAAAACTGAGTTTTTGTTATTGTAATAACAGCACTTATACAATCATCTGTAGAGCTCATAAATAGAGTTAAAACTTAGCGCTTCATATAAAGTAGACAGTAGTTCCAGTGTGTTTTAGGCTGCCCTGGGGGAACGACTCTAAACGTAATATTGGGTTCTCTCAGATATGATTACACTGTCTGTCTTAATATCAGTGTTATATGCTGTAAATATGCTGTAAATGTAATTGTATTTTATTCATGCTCACATTGTCTCTTTACAGACTTGTCAGGGAGGTTTGGGAAACCATGAAGAAATACAAAAAACAAATCCACTTATAACTTACAGCGGATATCAAAACACCTAACCCAGTTATCTGTATACGCCGCATGAATCTGTGACATACAGCTCTGGAAAAAAAATAAGAGACCACTTAAAAATTACGAGTTTCTTTGATTTTACCAAATTGAAAACCTCTGGAATATAATCAAGAGGAAGATGGACAATCACAAGCCATCAAACCACCAAACTGAACTGCTTGAATTTCTGCACCAGGAGTAAAGCAGCATTTACAAGCATTGGCAAGTTATCCAAAATCAGTGTGTAAGACTGGTGGAGGAGAACATGTTGCCAAAATGCATGAAAACTGTGATTAAAAACCAGGGTTATTCCACCAAATATTGACTTCTGAACTGTATGAATATGATCTTGTTTTCTTTGTATTATTTGAGATCTGAGAGCTCTGCATCTTTTTTGTTATTTCAGCCATTTCTCATCACAAATGTTCATTAATGACATGCTTGTTGCTACTAACATAGCCCCAAAGTTTAAATGGAATAAATCTACACTGATGGCCATAGTGGTCTGGAAATTAGGTAGGTTCAGGTAAATTTCTGGAGTGTTTTTCTCTTAATGGCGGGAAATCAAGGTGCACCACTAGTAATGGTAGCTCAGCTCTGTGGAGACAAGTCTAGCACTGTCCTACCTAGAGAGAAATGAGAACAGCACTTTATCTGAGAAGCTCCTGCTGCTGTTTCTCTCAGTATGAGTATGAGTGTTTTTATCCAATTATAGCAGGGGTTTCCAAACTACGGCCCGCGGGCCATTTGCAGCACGTTTCCTTTTTTGGAGCGGCCCGCGAGGTATTTTAGAAATAGAATGAAAGTTCAAAGTTTGAACGCTAGGTGTCAGAAACGGGCCAAAGAGTCTAAAAGCGGAAAGGGTGCGCATTTCTAGCGCAGAAAAACGGGGCCAAAGAGTCTAAAAGCTGAGAGGGTGCGCATTTCTAGCGCAGAAAAATGGGGCAAAGAGTCTAAAAGTGGAGAGAGTGCGCATTTCTAGCGCAGAAAAACGGGCCAAAGAGTCTAAAAGCGGAGAGGTTGTGCATTTCTAGCGCAGAAAAACGAGCCAAAGAGTCTAAAGGCAGAGATGTTGTGCATTTCTAGCGCAGGAAAACGGGCCAAAGAGTCTAAAAGTGGAGAGAGTGCGCATTTCTAGCGCAGAAAAACGGGCCAAAGAGTCTAAAAGCGGAGAGGTTGTGCATTTCTAGCGCAGAAAAACGAGCCAAAGAGTCTAAACGCAGAGAGGTTGTGCATTTCTAGCACAGAAAAACGAGCCAAAGAGTCTAAAGGCGGAGAGGGTGCGCATTTCTAGCGCAGAAAAACGGGCCAAAGAGTCTAAAGGCGGAGAGGTTGTGCATTTCTAGCGCAGAAAAACGAGCCAAAGAGTCTAAAGGCAGAGAGGTTGTGCATTTCTAGCGCAGAAAAACGAGCCAAAGAGTCTAAAAGCGGAGAGGGTGCGCATTTAAAGCAGCTTAAGAATGCGAAGTTAACTTTGACTCTGCTTCAACAGCACAGATATACTGTATATCTTTTTTTTTTCTTCAAGCTTGTCACCAAGTTTATCTGCTGGCAGGAAGTTTATCGCACTGTCATCTAGAATTCTGAGTTTTCCACAGTCGGCTGTCAGAGTGAAAGTTGCAACAGTATAATAAAGTTGGGTAAATTTGTTAATCGCAACGTTCTGATGCAACTAGTGCACAAATATATATTGTTACAGTAGCAATTTAGTTTAATAACCTATTTATTCTTGAAAATGAAATCCTTTTAAATAGATTTTACTTTACTCAGTAATCAGTACAGTAACCACAATTTCAGTACTTATTTTGTTTTCTTTTTAAACCCATGGGCTATATTAAATATAAGATACATTATTTATGACATATTATCATGTGGACCACTGAGCCGTGGAGTTAAAACAATACAGTGAGTTTATAAGACGACCGGTAATAAATATCATCAAAAATGTCAAAACTGCTCCGCTGCATAAATACAAACACACACACACACACACACACACACACATATTGAGATGATAAGCTCTATTTGCATGTCACACACTGGCTGCAGGAAGCCAAAATCTATTTCCTGATGCTTCCAGCCTCAGCTCAGGAAGTAGATCGTGTGTTTGTGTGGAAGTGAGGACTCAGCAATTTCATTATCCTCATACCCCCTATCCACTTTCCTATCTATCTATCTATTTATTTATTTATTTACTTATCTATCTATCTACTGTTGTGCTGATTGGTACAGCCAGTGATTACTGGCACTAATGAGTGATCATCGGTACACTTGTTTTAATACAATCAGGTACTAATTACAGCTTGCATTACATAATCGCACGCCAGTAGTAACACAGTCTGCCGGGCTACTGATTGTAATGTGAGCTAATTTCACGTGAACCGCTCCTGGTGTCTTGGTGATTGGTGGCAGTTTAATTACAGTGTTTAACAGCGACGATAGCCGAGCGTCTCTAATTGTAACTAGACTAAACCACTGAAGCAAATGTCTTAGCCCAGG
Source organism: Astyanax mexicanus (assembly GCF_023375975.1). NCBI lineage: Eukaryota > Metazoa > Chordata > Actinopteri > Characiformes > Acestrorhamphidae > Astyanax > Astyanax mexicanus. Next base: position 42,974,033 of record NC_064421.1, read on the forward strand.
GATGTCCAAACTACGGCCCGCGAGCCATTTGTGGCCCGTTTCCTGTTTTGGAGCGCCCCGCGATGTATTTTAGAAATAGAATGAAAGTTGGCCCGCTGTTAAGCAGGTTTTTATAATGTGAGATTCAAAGTTTGAACGCTAGGTGTCAGAAACGGGCCTAAAAGCGGAGAGGGTGCTCAGTTTTAGCGCAGAAAATCAGGCCAAAGAGTCTAAAAGCGGAGAGAGTGCGCAGTTCTAGTGCAGAAAAACGGGCCAAAGAGTCTAAAAGCGGAGAGAGTGCGCATTTCTAGTGCAGAAAAACGGGCCAAAGAGTCTAAAAGTGGAGAGAGTGCGCATTTCTAGTGCAGAAAAACGGGCCAAAGAGTCTAAAAGTGGAGAGAGTGCGCATTTCTAGTGCAGAAAAACGGGCCAAAGAGTCTAAAAGTGGAGAGATTGTGCATTTCTAGCGCAGAAAAAAGGGGCAAACGAGTCTAAAAGCGGAGAGAGTGCACATTTCTAGCACAGAAAAACGGGCCAAAGTGTCTAAAAGTTGCCATAATTAAGGAGTACGTCAAGTAAAATGGTGTGTAAATAAAATAATCAGGAAAAAAGTATTATTTAAAGTGGTATATTTCATTATTTGTTTTATTACAGAGTGTGGCCCGTGACTTCAAATATATTTCTCCTTCTGGCCCCCAACAAAAAAAGTTTGGACACCCCTGTCTTAGCCTAACCTTTCCTTTAAAAGCCTTGGAAGTAGTATTCTGTATATATCTGGCTACATTATTTATTTTTTTTACAGTTTATAAAGTACTGAAGTTCAGGGCAGCTTTGACCCGGGTGTGTGAAGCTGAGCCACAGCTTATTCTATTATTTATTCTATTAGTTTTCATAAACGTATTAGTTGTTTAAAATGGCAGTCCGAATTAGTTTGCTTCTAAACTAAAAGCAGAAGAACATTTCTGAGTGGAGAAGGAATAAAATAAAATATTCTTTCTAAAAACTGGGGTGTCGGGTCGCTTTTTGTCTTTTTTAATGGGAACATTATCTAAGAAACGTAATAGCATTGTAATAACATTGTAATAACTTTGTAATAACATTGTGATGCAAACCATCATGTATTCAGAACATTCCTAGAACATTATTTATGTACCATTACGGATTTACCTTCCTGGAAATATTTTTAAAAATGCTGCTAAACATTATTTTATAACGGTTTCGTTTAGCATGGATATTGGTTACCCCTAAAGAACTGAAGAAAAGTGCTTACATACAGGGGCTGGACAATGAAACTGAAACACCTGGTTTTAGACCACAATAATTTGACAATGACGGACAGTTCTGGTGGAAACAGGAGAGTTGAGGTGCACATTTTTTGTCCTTGTTCCTTCTGGCCACGTCACCCCACGTAAGTACGTACTTACGTCACACGTACAGCCTCTTAAAGAGGATCCGGCTCAGTTTTATTAAACGTGAGCGGCTGGTGGAGCAATAGAGACTTCAGTAGGGGAAACTCTCAGAGCTCAGTAGCTCATTCACCCATAGTAAAAACCAGAGGTGAAAAGTAACTAATTACATTTACTCACATTACTGTAATTGAGTAGATTTTTATGAGCAATTTGTAATTTTTTAAGCAGTTTTTTAATTAGGTAAATTTACTTTTACTCAAGTTCATTTTGACACAAGTAATTTACTTCGCTACTTTGGAAAATTCCCCATTACTGAGAAAAACATGAAATGCTGGGGGAAAAAAAAACAAAAAGAGTTTTGTTCTCCATGGCAGCGCAGCTGAACTTTTCCCAGCAGTGTTTTTTACAGTTAGCGGGACAGACGCTGTGTGAATCAGCTGTGTAGTCTGGGGTCTGTGAAAAAAAAAAAGTATTACCCTTAATTATCACTGTAGAATTCGCACCCTGCCTCAGAATACAGACTACTACAGTCTAAAGTCTGTAGACTCAGTGGAGCTGATAAGATAAGAAGGTACAGATCCCACTCTCAAACAAAGTCTACTGGCTAATCCTGCTGAGCACTGCCCGACATTCACAACCAAAACAACCAAAATGGTGGACCTTCAACTAATCTAGATGGACAATGAGTGATGAAACAAAGAGGTGCTTATAATGTTCTTTATACAGGGGTTGGACAATGATACTGAAACACTTGTTTTTTTTTACCACAACAATTTATTGTCCCGACGGACAGTTCTGGTGGAAACAGGAGAGTTGAGGTGCACATTGAATTCTGCCGTGATTTGATCAGCCGTGGTTTTATGTTTTTTTGGATACAATCCGGGTTAGCGCCCAAACATCCCTTTCAGACAGCTTCCTCTTACAGCGTCCACAGTTAATCCTGTTGGATGTGGTTGGTCCTTCTTGGTGGTATGCATCACAAAGACTTGCTGTCTTGGTCACAGATGCTCCAGCAAGATGTGCACCAACAATCTGTCCTCTTTTGAACTCTGGTATGTCACCCATAATGTTATAGTGTGCATTGCAATATTTTGAGCAGAACTGTGAAACTCTTACCCTGCTAATTGAACCTTTACACTCTTACTGCTCTTACTGGTGCAATAATGTGCAATTAATGAAGATTGGCCACCAGGCTGCTCCAATTTAGCCATGATGAAACCTCCCACACTAAAATCACAGGTGTTTCAGTTTCATTGTCCGACCCCTGTATGTATTGGTAAAAACAGTGTGCTAGCATGCTCTCTCTGCTGTTTAGGATCCACGAATGTGCTGGAGGAGGGGCTGGGTGTCTCAAGCCATGTCATAAACAAATGCCCTCATCCACTGACCACAGAGACCATGTGACAATGGCTTGGACCGGCCTGCAGCGCTGACCCCCCCCCCCCCCCCCCAACTCACTCTGGTTACGCAAACAGTCAAATTTACTCACTCAAATGGTAATGTGAACACGGGAAGGCTTACACAAGCACAGCAGTAGAGTATGGCCAATGATATACTGTATATATATATATGTATATATATATATATATATACAACCCCTGGCAAAAAGTATGGAATCACCAGTCTTGGATGAGCACTCCTTCAGACATTTCATTCTGTAAAACAAACTCTGATCAAAAACATGATACAATAATAAGGTCATTCCAAAGTGCAACTTGTTGGCTTTCAGGAACACTCAAAGAAATGAAGAAAAAACATTGTGGAAGTCAGTGAATGTTACTTTTATTGACCAACCACAGGGAAAAAAATATGGAATCACTCAATTCTGAGGAAAAAAGTATGGAATCACTCAAATTGAAGGTAGAAAATAAGGACACACCCAGTCAATTTCCTTTCCCTAAATGGACACCTGCCTCAGATTAGATCTGCTCGTTAGTCTGCAGTTAAAAACACCTGCAGTCATGACACCTTGGAGGGCTGCTGGACGAATTAGAGTGGCAAGAACCATGGCTCCAACAAGAAAAATGTCTCTTGAAACAAAAGAGAGGATTGAAACTTCTTGAAGAAGGTAACTCTTCACGCATGGTTGCTAAAGATGTGGGCTGTTCACAGTCAGCTGTATCCAAGATATGGACCAAATACAAACAGCATGGAATGGTTGTTAAAGCCAAGCGTACTGGTAGACCGAGAAAGACATCAAAGCGTCAAGACAAGCAACTTAAGGCCATTTGTCTTGAAAACCGAAAAAGTACAACTAAACAGATGAAGCATAAATGGGAAGAAGCTGGAGCCAATGTATGTGACCGAACCGTAAGAAATCGCCTAAAGGAAATGGGATTTCAATACAGGAAAGCTAAAAGAAAACCAACATTGACACCTAAACATAAAAGAACAAGACTGCAGTGGGCTAAGGAGAGGCAATCATGGACTGTGGATGACTGGATGAAAGTTATCTTCAGTGATGAGTCAAGAATCTGCATTGGACAAGGTGATGATGCTGGAACTTTTGTTTGGTGCCGTTCCAGTGAGATTTATGAAGAGGCCTGCCTGAAGAAAACAACCAAATTTCCACAGTCCTTGATGATATGGGGCTGCATGTCAGGCAAAGGCACTGGGGAGATGACTGTGGTTAATTCTTCTATCAATGCATAAGTTTACATTGACATTTTGGACAGTTTTCTCATCCCTTCAATTGAACAGATGTTTGGAGATAATGAAATAATTTTCCAAGATGACAATGCATCGTGCCATAGGGCAAAAACAGTGAAGGCATTCCTTGGAGAAAGACACATTCAGTCGATGTCATGGCCTGCAAATAGTCCAGATCTCAACCCAATTGAAAACCTGTGGTGGAAATTGAAAAAAATGGTCCACAAGAAGGCTCCGACCTGCAAAGCTGATCTGGCAACTGCTATCAAAGAGAGTTGGCACCAAATTGATGCAGAATACTGTTTGTCACTCATCAAGTCCATGCCTCAGAGACTGAAAGCCGTTATAAAAGCCAAAGGTGGTGCAACTAAATACTAGTGATGTATTTTGAATCATCTTTTGTTTATCTGTTTTTCATGATTCCATATTTTTTTCCTCAGAATTGAGTGATTCCATATTTTTTTCCCTGTGGTTGGTCAATAAAAGTAACATTCACTGACTTCCACAATGTTTTTTCTTCATTTCTTTGAGTGTTCCTGAAAGCCAACAAGTTGCACTTTGGAATGACCTTATTATTGTATCATGTTTTTGATCAGAGTTTGTTTTACAGAATGAAATGTCTGAAGGAGTGCTCATCCAAGACTGGTGATTCCATACTTTTTGCCAGGGGTTGTATATATATATATATACATATATATATATACATATATATATATACTACATGTATGAGACTGAGCAAGAGAAAAAGAGAGGGATGGAGTGAGATAAACTTGAGGAACTTGAGGAAGAGTGCAGAAGAAAGAGTGAAATGGGAAGTCTTTTTTTGGGGGGCATGCACTTCAGAGTTTGTCAGATGCAGAGAAAGACTGATAGGACGTGAGTGTGTGTGTGTGTGTGTGTGTGTGTGTGTGTGTGTGTGTGTGAGAGAGAAAGAGAGAGAGAGAAAGAGAGAGAAAGAGAGAGAGATAAAGAGAGAGAAAGAGAATGCATGGTTGCTCCCATCAGAGTGATTCACACACTGCTGCTCCGGCTGGAGGCTCAGCTTTGGAACTGACACAAGACGTCAATCAAGGAGAGCAAGCCGAGAAAGAGAGAGAGAAAGAGAGAGAGAAAGAGAGAGAGAGAGAGAGAGAGCTGCATCTATTTAGCTACATAGCTGCTATTTGAGTTTTTTACACACACACTGCAAAGCATACAAATGAGTCATTAATTAGGACTCATTAAACATATTCCTGTTACCAACTCACACTATTAAATCAACCCTTCATTCTCATTATCCAGCTGGTTCAGCTAGTTTACTCTAGTTCGCAAAACTTGCCCGAGTCATTATTATTTTATTTTATATCATTTTTTTCAGCCATTTCAATCAAAATTGAGGAAATCTAAGCTTACTGTAAATAAACAAGGCTTTAGGTAAACGTGTAGCTAATTTTTGGTCGAAAAAGTACTGAAAAATTGTAATGAAGTAAAAGTACCTTTACTTTGCTAAAATTCTACTCAAGTAAAAGTAAAAGTACCCATCTAAAAATCTACTCGAATAAAACTAAAAAAGTTCTTAATTTAAAAAGTACTTTAAGTAAAAGTTACATAGTTACTTTTAATTATTTAATGTAAAAAAAGGTACAACAAATCATAAATTAAATTGTTTTTAATGAACTACTATTTACTATTATTAAGATATGGTCATATAGGTGACTATAATGAAACTGTTTTTTATAGTTTTTATATTATTTTGTTATATTTTAAATTGCAATTGCTGTGCTTTAACTGCTATTTAAATGTTTTTTTTTAACATTTAAGCAGATTGTTTAATGATAAAAATACTTACCACCACATGCTTTAGCAGGTTTGATGTGGAAGTTTTGAAAGCTAGCAGCACTGTCCTGCAGGGCACAGTTTGTGTTGCATGAAGACGCTATTGTCTCATTATTCCACGCTCGAGCATACGTGCCAATTATTATTATTTTTTAATTCAGACAATTTTTTTTTTCCCAGCATTTAATTTTTTCCTCAGTAACGGGGAGTTTTTTCAATGTAGCAAAGTAAATTACTTGTGTCAAAATGTACTTGAGTAAAAGTAAAATGACCTATTTTAAAAACTACTTAAAAAATGACAAATTACTCATAAAATCTACTCAATTACAGTAACTTGGGTAAATGTAATTCATTACTTTCCACCTCTGGTTGTAGGCTGTAAGAGCAAGCATCATTTTCTGAGCTGCTAACTCTGCTGTGTGCTGTAGTTTATAACATTTATAACATTCTTTCTCCATCTAATTTTCTGTATTTCAAATCCATATTTTAGCTAAATGAAGACCAAAAGACAAAAAGAAGACCAAATACAGTTATGTTTGATTTAACTTGCAAAAAAAGGGTGGAAAGCAATTGATAAAAAAAAACATACATTAATTTAGCCATAGCAACTTTTCAAACTAAATGAACTCATGCTGTTAACATTACTTAATAAGCAATACTAAACCCCCTAATTTTTGCTGACTCCACCTTTAACTCAAATTTGAAAAAGTCCCAAAAAAATGGGAGGGTTTAGTTTGGGAGGGGCACAGGGTGATGTATGGGTTTAGAGGCGGTGCAGGAAAGAGAGCTGATTGGCTGAGCTGCCTCTTATAGTGGTGAGACCCAGATGGTTGGACGTCGTCAGCAAGGGGGGGGGGGGGGTATTATTGATTGATTGATTTGCATATTTTGATGTGTCTGCGTACCAAAGTACATATATGGTTTAGGGCAGGGGTGTCCAAACTACGGCAGGAGGTATTTTAGAAATAGAATGAAAGTTGGCCTGCTGTTAAGCAGGTTTTTATAATGTGAGTTTCAAAGTTTGAATGCTAGGTGTCAGAAACGGGCCAAAGAGTCTAAAAGCGGAGAGGGTGCGCATTTCTAGCGCAGAAAAACAGGCCAAAGAGTCTAAAAGCGGAGAGAGTGCGCATTTCTAGCGCTTAAAAGCGGAGAGAGTGCGCATTTCTAGCGCAGAAAAACGGGCCAAAGAGTCTAAAAGCGGAGAGGGTGTGCATTAAAAGCGCAGAAAAGCAGGGCAAAGAGTCTAAAAGCGGAGAGGGTGCGCATTTCTAGCGCAGGAAAACGGAGTTAAAGAGTCTAAAAGTTTCCGTAATTAAGGAGTTTTATATTAAGAGACATCATGAAATTAAACATCAATTTGAAAAATCTTAGTTTACACAACACTGTCAAAGATAAAGATAGTAACTCAAGTAAAATGGTGTGTAAATGAAATAATCAGGAAAAAAGTATTATTTAAAGTGGTATATTTCATTATTTGTTTTATTACAGAGTCTGTGACCCGTGACTTCAAATATATTTCTCCTTCTGGCCCCCAACAAAAAAAGTTTGGACACCCCTGGTTTATGATTTAAAGTGGCTCTTTAAAAAAAGTTTTTTTCTCAAATACAGAAAGAGATTGTCTTTATCCAGACTTACAGTGTAAGAAACAGAAACTGGAGAAAAGGATAACGATGAACTGATACTAGTATTCATGCTGAGCAGGAAGGAGGGAGGGGGCGTGTGGAAGATAAATCGTCATAGCAGGCAGAATCCTAATATCACTATATCAGCTGCACATGGATACCATGTTTTTTTTAGATTTGAGAGACAAACTGAAGGGAAGAAACAGATTGGACCGTCTGTTTAATCTCTGCCTGCCAGCGGTGGCCTGTACTGCAGGTTCAGGTTCACCCCCCCCCCCCCCCGTTCAGAATGACCACTGTTCCTGTGATTGTGTTCCACCTGCGCAATGCACCATCTCATTTCACTCCATCTGTGTGCAATAGCCTTTACAGCAGCTGCAGCAAATCCTGGCCAGGGCGACATTTAACACTTTAAGGGGCTCCTCGGCAGCTGCTGACACAGCAACATGCTAAAGGTCTGTTTAAACTGCCATGTGAAGAATGTGATATCCTCCCGCTGCCCACTTTATTAGAAACACCTTCCTTCTTCTATGTTCTCTCACTGGTCGTTTTATGAGCTCCATCTATGAATTATGGGTCACTGGAGCCAATCTGTTGCATGCTTTGACACTCCCCCTCCACCTATTAATCTCTGGTCAGTTTATGTCCACATATTACCTGACTAGATATCCTTTGGGTGGTGGGTCAGCACAGCTTTCAGCACAGCAGCATCTACATTTAAAACTGCTTGATTTTGGAAATAAAATTTAAAAAATTCTGCCCGCTATTAAGCTGGTTTTTATAATGTGAGATTCTAAGTTTGAACGCTAGGTGTTGCTAGCACATAAAGCCATTTAAAAAAGGCTCCTTCATTACGCGTACATTAATGTTCCTGAGCTTTTGGGAGAACATGGCAACTCCAAAGGAAATATAGGAAAATGTACAACGAATTAGGGGTGCAGGAAAAAATTGAATCAAGTTTCTAACATTGAGCGATTCAGAATCAATTCTAATTTTCAAAAAAGGTTTTTTTTTGCGGGTGGTGCTACTGTCTCACTGAGCTCAGCTACTGTCCCGTGGAGCTTTTTAACTGTCCCGCAGAGCTTTTTAATTGTCCCACGGAGCTCAGCTACTGTCTCGCAGAGCTCACCTACTCTCCTGCAGAGCTCTTTAACTGTCTCGCGGAGCTCTTTAACTGTCTCGCGGAGCTCTTTAACTGTCTCACGGAGCTTTTTAACTGTCCTGAGGAGCTCAGCTACTGTCCTGCGGCGCTCTTTAACTGTCCTGCGGAGCTCACCTTCTGTCTCGCGGAGCTTTTTAACTGTCGCGCCATACTAAAATCCATACTAAACTCCACAAGATCTCGTCACACCCCTAGTAATCATTGTACAGCAGTATGTGCGCTGGGTGAAGGTGCTAGGTCTTGTCCAACACTGGGACATGCTCATATGATGTGTGGCAAAGATCTCATATCCTTTAATATGATCTTTTAATAAGCCTTCAGATGAGAAGCAGGTCAGATAAAGAGTATATAAAAGCTATTAACACACACATATGGATATTTAATATTTGTAAAGGTGAAGCGGCCGTTTGAGCGAGGGCAGTACAGTAACCGTCACTGTGTGATCTTTCAGCTGAAGCTGTGACACGGTGGCACTAAATCACTAGAGCTGCAATGTATATGCTAACACACACACTCTCTCTCTTTCTCACAACACACACACACACACGCAGTGGTCCTGGCCTGTCAGAGTGATGGAGATGGTGTGATGGGGTAAATGGCGAGGGAAGGACAGATCAGAGGGGGTCTGAATGCAGCCAGAAGGAAGACTGGAAGAGAAAGAGCAGCTCAGTCACACTGCCTTCACGTTCGCTCTCATTGAAATTCCACACACCTTTCCCTGCAGCACAGTAAAAGGGATATTAAATGGCCCTGCATGGCGGAGGGGCTTGTGTGTGTGTGTGTGTGTGTGTGTGTATGTGTGTGTTTGTGTGTGCCTTTCACCCACAGAAAATAATTTCGCTGTTATGTTTGAACAACTACCAGGGCCTTCTCATGTTTTCCTGACCTTTATTTAGCGTACACACACACAATACATAGGCACACACACACACACAATATATAGGCACACACACACACACACACACAATACATAGACACACACACACACACACACACACAGAACAATAGGTACATAGAATAAAATGTCCCTTAATATGGTTAATCACTCTATCAACAGTGTTATTGAAGCTTAAGCTAACCTAAAATATATGTCTATCATTTGTTTGAAACAAATGGCAAACAATCTATTGTTTAGTAAACTATAAGTAAACAACTTAGAATTTTGTTTATACAGGATTTATAATCTGTATTGCTATTTATCTTAGTCATTAATAATATTGTAACATTAGTGTTTTATTAGTTCTTCTTGGTTCAGTTTTATGTAATTATGTCAAGAACATTTAATAGCAACATAATTAGCAACAAAATATTTTTTTTTTTTACTCTTTTATGTTCTTGCCCCTCCTGAACTCTCTTTTCGTCTCTTTTAACATTTTTTTAATCTCCTGGTGATTTCTGGTTAAATTGTGTTTTTTTTTTTTGTGGTGATTTTTTTTCTTTTGTTTTTTGCAGCTGCTTTAATTTTAAAAATAGCCAAAAAAACCACACCCAGCCACCCCTAAATTTTCAAACAAGCCCAATTTGGCGGAAAAAACACCAACCTGGCAACTCTGAATGTAGGCATAAGGAAGGAAGGAAAGTAGATAAGGGGTGTTTTAGTTTAATAATGGGCCAACTTTCATTTTATTCCTAAAAATACCTCGGGCCATAGTTTGGACACCCCTGTCCTACAGGTTTCTTAAAAAAAGCTATTAGGCTATTGAGTGCTATATTACCCAATAATGTGTCACAGCTGGAAGCAGCTTTGTTACTGGCTGCATTGTTCTGTTATCACCCCTTAAATATTACACACATGTCCGCCCCCTTCAAGCCCTGTTTTCAGGCCGTCAGGGAGAGTGTTCCCCTGTGGCCTCTGCCCCTCTCAGCTAGCCCTGCCTCGCTAATTGCTCTAGCCGTCTCCCATAATTACCAAACAAGACTTGGGGCAGGCCTCTCTCGTTTCTACTTTAATAAACGTGGAGATGGAAAGCGTGGAGCGGCCAGTTTAGGTGCAAAGAGGCCGTGTTGGCGTAATTGATAATCATTAGCCAGTGCAAATTAGGAAAAGTTTGCGATACCTGGCCCTAAATTCATTTGTAATGCTGTGATGATGGATGCCGATTGGTCTGAAAGCAGGGGAAGGGTCTGGGTCACTTACACTACATTAACATCCCTCCAGGACACTACCAGACCCTGCAGTTTCAGGCTGGAGATCTGCTGTTCACTGGAGTATTTTGCAAAGCAGGATTTCTCAGTTAAAAATGCTGTTTGCAAGTTTAATTTTAGTTTTAGTCAAATTCAGAGAACAGACACTTTTCCCACTGCAGGTCGAAACGGTTCTGAGCATGGAGAGGAATTGTTCTGGTGGTTTTTCCCCATAGGGACATGGGTTGGGAGAGAGCGCTTACAAACCATGCTGGGGTTTTTCAGCATGTCAAGCTAATCGTATTTGGGACTACAGGACTGTTCATTGATAGAGCTTAAAGACTGATGGTTCTACATACCTGTTGGGTAACCAGGCTGGGCCACCCCCATAGTGATGTTGGACAAGCCCAAACACAAGCCTTACTAGCATGGCGTTAGCATCGTTGGGCGAATCCAAACAGCAGCAGTGCTAATTGCCGATGCAGTCTTAGCAAAACTGACTGAGTCTAGTCATCGGCATTGCTAATGTTGACTGAGTCCAGTTGCTGGCATTGCCAATGCAGCGCTAGCGACGTTGACTGAGTCCAGGTAGCTCCTGTGATTTTGTTAAAGATGAAACCGAAACATTGCGTGAAGCGGCTGTGCTTTTTTGTGTCAGTCACACAACACAACCTGTTCAGACAAATGTCAAATATGGTTACCATCAAAAATTGTGAACAATGTGAACAGTGTATGAACACTTTCACCTGCTGTGTAACCCTACACAGGAAATTTGGCAGTGTTAAATCAACACTGTTAGTGTTAAATTAACACTGAGAGTGTAAAGTTTAACACTAACAGTGTTGATTTAACACTAACAGTATTGATTTAACACTGCCAAATTTCCTGTGTAATACCCTAATACAGTAATAACACAGCAATAACAGGCAATAAACGGGCATCCATGCTCATGTGCAGGACGTGGAAAGGAATACTTCCCATGGCTCTCCAAACCATCACTGATTGTGGAAATCAGTGCAGCGTTTTCCTGGAAAATCTTACAGCACTTCATGCTTCCCTCTGTTGACAACTTTTATGGAGATGCGGTTTTCATTTTCCAGCAGGACTTGGCACACTGCCCACACTTCCAATAGTACCAATAGGTCTTATTATTTAATGATTGTAAGCAATGCAGTAGAATCTTTACCTACTGTTTAAAAGGTATTATTTAGATGTGTCTCAATATCTAAGAACCTTCAGTCCATCAGACAGTTTGACATTTGGTCTTTGCACAGTTTCCTCTGTACAAGAGGTAGACCTCATCCAGCCCAAAGCATCTATCCTGTGCTCCAGCCACACGTGAAATCGGCCCGTGCTCCTTAGTGGGCGGAGTGCCACTGGATGGAGAAAGTGCCATAATGGGCCAACTTTCATTTTATTCCTAAAAATACCTCGGGCCATAGTTTGGACACCCCTGTCCTACAGGTTTCTTAAAAAAAGCTATTAGGCTATTGAGTGCTATATTACCCAATAATGTGTCACAGCTGGAAGCAGCTTTGTTACTGGCTGCATTGTTCTGTTATCACCCCTTAAATATTACACACATGTCCGCCCCCTTCAAGCCCTGTTTTCAGGCCGTCAGGGAGAGTGTTCCCCTGTGGCCTCTGCCCCTCTCAGCTAGCCCTGCCTCGCTAATTGCTCTAGCCGTCTCCCATAATTACCAAACAAGACTTGCGGCAGGCCTCTCTCGTTTCTTCTTTAATAAACGTGGAGAGGGAAAGCGTGGAGCGGCCAGTTTAGGTGCAAAGAGGCCGTGTTGGCGTAATTGATAATCATTAGCCAGTGCAAATTAGGAAAAGTTTGCGATACCTGGCCCTAAATTCATTTGTAATGCTGTAATGATGGATGCCGATTGGTCTGAAAGCAGAGGAAGGGTCTGGGTCACTTACACTACATTAACATCCCTCCAGGACACTACCAGACCCTGCAGTTTCAGGCTGGAGATCTGCTGTTCACTGGAGTATTTAGCAAAGCAGGATTTCTCAGTTAAAAATGCTGTTTGCAAGTTTAATTTTAGTTTTAGTCAAATTCAGAGAACAGACACTTTTCCACTGCAGGTCGAAACGGTTCTGAGCATGGAGAGGAATTGTTCTGGTGGTTTTTCCCCATAGGGACATGGGTTGGGAGAGAGCGCTTACAAACCATGCTGGGGTTTTTCAGCATGTCAAGCTAATCGTATTTGGGACTACAGGACTGTTCATTGATAGAGCTTAAAGACTGATGGATCTACATACCTGTTGGGTAACCAGGCTGGGCCACCCCCATAGTGATGTTGGACAAGCCCAAACACAAGCCTTGCTAGCATGGCGTCAGCATCGTTGGACGAATCCAAACAGCAGCAGTGCTAATTGCCGATGCAGTCTTAGCAAAATTGACTGAGTCTAGTCATCGGCATTGCTAATGTTGACTGAGTCCAGTTGCTGGCATTGCCAATGCAGCGCTAGCGACGTTGACTGAGTCCAGTTGCTGGCATTGGTAATGCAGCGCTAGCGACGTTGACTGAGTCCAGATAGCTCCTGTGATTTTGTTAAAGATGAAACCGAAACATTGCGTGAAGCAGCTGTGCTTTTTTGTGTCAGTCACACAACACAACCTGTTCAGACAAATGTCAAATATGGTTACCATCAAAAATTGTGAACAATGTGAACAGTGTATGAACACTTTCACCTGCTGTGTAACCCTACACAGGAAATTTGGCAGTGTTAAATCAACACTGTTAGTGTTGAATTAACACTGAGAGTGTAAAGTTTAACACTAATAAGTGTTAATTTAACACTAACAGTGTTGATTTAACACTAACAGTATTGATTTAACACTGCCAAATTTCCTGTGTAATACCCTAATACAGTAATAACACAGCAATAACAGGCAATAAACGGGCATCCATGCTCATGTGCAGGATGTGGAAAGGAATACTTCCCATGGCTCCCCAAACCATCACTGATTGTGGAAATCAGTGCAGCGTTTTCCTGGAAAATCTTACAGCACTTCATGCTTCCCTCTGTTGACAACTTTTATGGAGATGCGGTTTTCATTTTCCAGCAGGACTTGGCACACTGCCCACACTTCCAATAGTACCAATAGGTCTTATTATTTAATGATTGTAAGCAATGCAGTAGAATCTTTACCTACTGTTTAAAATGTATTATTTAGATGTGTCTCAATATCTAAGAACCTTCAGTCCATCAGACAGTTTGACATTTGGTCTTTGCACAGTTTCCTCTGTACAAGAGGTAGACCTCATCCAGCCCAAAGCATCTATCCTGTGCTCCAGCCACACGTGAAATCGGCCCGTGCTCCTGAGTGGGCGGAGTGCCACTGGATGGAGAAAGTGCCAAAATGAATGAGAGCCAGCCTGTGAAGGTTTATAGCACAGTCAGGGCATTTCCATTTCATGTCTTTGCATAGGTCAAAAAGGTGAAGCTGCTGCTATTGATTACCTGTAGCAGTAGCTCAGATCCTCAGCTGTGCTCGGCCCTATTCATCATTTGTCAGTTTTTGACCCCAAGACCACTGGCGACGAGGAGGGTGGGCCATTCTGATCTGGCTCGTTTGGTGAAGTGTGTCATAAAGAGATCTTACCAGCTCTATTCTTACCAGTTTCAGTCCCTTTCAGAATAAGCCATAGCCGTTTGTGCTATGTATTTACCACACGTAAATGTAAGCTCTTGCTAAATGGAAAACATGAACAAGCTAGTTTATTCTTAACTGTGATAGGAGCACAAAACTCAAAACTACTCTACTGAACTGATCTGCTGACTTGCCAGGGACAGTAGGTACGGATCCCTCCTTCAGACGAAGTCTGCTGGCTAATCCTGCTGTGTACTGTCTGTGGTTTTCAACCAAATTGACTGGAATCTTCCCTGATCTCTGGCAGTCGTTCCTTTGCCAGCAGTGGCAAGTCTTTTAAGTATTTTGAGTCTTTTGGAGCTGCAGAATTGATAATGCTGACTTGACGTCATATTTAAGAGACGACTCATAGCTTTATAAAGGCAAATGGATGCGTTTGTTAGCAGCTCATATGTGGAGCATCTTTTGCTGGAGTGGAGAAACAGCAAACAGCTGGTCTGAAGTACATTCTCAGGTAAAGGAGGTAAAAAAAAAAGGCCAGGAGGTTTGCTTTTGCTGTTTTTGCAGTTAGTGCTGCACAGCTGCACCAAGAGATGTGTGGATATGGGAGAGAAGCACATAGCGCATGCTTAACATCAAAATTTGACCGTTCACATTAATGGATTGGATACGTATCCGATTTAGGACCATAAATGAAAGTGTCTTAAATCTGATTTGAAAAAAATAAAAGGTAACACTTTACTTGGATGGTCCATTTGATGATGCTCAACTGACATTCAACTAACATTCAACTGCATGTCTATTAAATGTAATTGAACTGAAAGGTGAAAGTAAATGATTTCTCTATTGAATGTAACCCAACATCCAACTCTAACCCAAACTTTAATCTTAACATTTTTGTTTAAACATTGGGTTTAGAGTTAGATTTAAAGTTTAGGTTAAGGTTAGGGTTAGGGTCAAGTTTAGGGTTTGATTTTAGGGTTGATTAAGGGTTAGGATTAGGGTTGGGTATAGGGTAAGATTCTAATTTGAATCATTTACATTCAACATAGGGTTAAGTTGCATTTAATAGACATTCAGTTGTCAGAATGTTAGTTGAATGTCAGCTGAGCATCAACAGGGCCATCAAATGGACCATCCAAGTAAAGTGTTACCAAAAAAAAAAAACAAAAAAAAAAACGTTTTTTGCACATTCACACAGCCTTAAGAAAATCAGATCTGATCCAAATTGAGCAAAAAATCAGCTTGGTAATGTGAATGTAGCCCTTGGTAAGGAAATTGGCATGTGAGACGCATTTTTAATTATTTATAAAGCATTTAGTGTCCTACATTTTTTTGTAACAAAAAAGTACCTTCTGCATTTTATTACCATCACTAAACGTGCTGCAGTGTGTAACTGCAAACCAGCAGCAGAGTAGAGCTGAAAGGATGGAGAAATGCCACCATCCAAACCTTTCACCAATAACCAACCAACCATGCAGATGGTAGAACCTCAATTATGCAACTCCAGCCTGGTGCCAAGACTCAGGAAACTCCTGAAAACCATCACAGCTATGGTTTGAATTGTTGAAAAAGCTTGAGCCCTGCAGGACACAGGGCTGTAAATCCCTGCTTTACATGCATCACCTCCAGTCATGGTCCCTCACTGCTGTCTACGTTTGATCAATAATCAGCGGTCACGTGATCCTACACTGCAGATGTTTCTGAGCGACTGGCTGATTTAAAGCTACCACTAAAACTGCAACCTCAGGAAAATCTCATTGAACCTCAGGAATATCATTGAGCAATAATTTATTAGAAAGAGTTTATTTAAAAAAAAAAAGCCCACTGTAGATGCCTTGTAGATGCTTACCTTGTCTGTCTTTGTGGACTTATCAGCTCCAATTATTATATAGGACACTTTGTACTGAGTTAGTTAAACAGGCTGATAAAATAATGGCAACACACAGTTTATCACTGTTTATCGTATTTACAGTTTTTCCAATGGCTAAAACACTAAAATGGTGTGTGTGGTACAATTATTTAAACTGAATGTGTAGCTGGTTAGACCGAAATCTGGTAATATGAATAAAGTGTTTGAAGCTGTTTGGTGTAAAAGACTGATTTTAATAATTCAGGTTAGCAGGGTAAGAGCACAGTTTTACTCAAAATATTGCAATGCACACTATAACATTATGGGTGACATACCAGAGTTCAAAAGAGCACAAATGCTGTTGCTGGTGCATCTGTGACCAAGACAGCAAGTCTTTGTGATGCATCAAGAGCCATGGCTGGTATCCAGGGTAATCCAGGTTAGCATACCACCAAGAAGGATAAACCACATCCAACAGGATTAACTGTGGACGCTGTAAGAGGAAGCTGTCTGAAAGGGATTTTTTTTCGGGTGCTAACCCGGATTGTATGTTATTACATAACATTGTAATAGCCCAACATTCTTAACCCTAGCACACTAACGTTAAAATTAACAGTAACACCATCACTAACATTGGGTACACACTGTTTGCCAAGTTTTGGAGCCCTTCTTTAATTTTGCAACATACAGGTGTTGGACAATGAAACTGGAACACCTGTCATTTTAGTGTGGGAGTTTTCATGGCTAAATTGGAGCAGCCTAGTGGCCAATCTTCATTAATTGCACATTATTGCACCAGTAAGAGCAGAGTGTGAAGGTTCAATTAGCAGGGTAAGAGTTTCACAGTTCTGCTCTAAATATTGCAACGCACACAACATTATGGGTAACATACCAGAGTTCAAAAGAGGACAAACTGTTGGTGCACGTCTTGCTGGAGCATCTGTGACCAAGACAGCAAGTCTTTGTGATGTATCAAGAGCCACGGTATCCAGGGTAATCCAGGTCAGCATACCACCAAGAAGGACGAACCACATCCAACAGGATTAACTGTGGACGATGTAAGAGGAAGCTGTCTGAAAGGGATTTTTTTCGGGTGCTAACCTGGACTGTATCCAAAAAACATCAACTCAGACAACAGCAACACAATAAAAATCTCATTAAAAATTGTGTGTGAAGATCAGAGCAGAATGGTTTAATCTGCTGTATTACTAATTCCTTAATGATGTCAAAATCTGAAATAAATACTGACTAATAGCAACTAATAGTTAATGTGCACATTTTTTGTAGTATATTAAATTTTATATAGTTGCTACACAGTTTCTAATATTTTCTTAAATGTTGTTTTTTTATGGGATTATGAGGGATTATTATGGGATTTCGCAAATGTTGAACTTGTATATGTGACATATGCAATATGCAGTACTAAGTGTAGATCAATTTAAACAGTCATCAAAATAAAGCATTATTTTTGTATGTAGTGCAGAGAAAAGCTCGAATGGAAAAAAAAAACGTAACAGTGATTATGTAGCTATATACTGCGATCGTGATATGCCTTGATATTGCATCGGTGAATCATGAATAATGTGACACACTGACAGATTGGTTTGCATTATATTAACCAAAATGATTACATGAATATCAAATGAGTCATCGAAGCAGCCAGCAGAAAAAAAGCCCGGTCATCTGGAACTTGGTTCACAGCTCTTGCTGTGTTGCATGTTCCAGATTTGAAACATGGGGTGGCACAAGGCGGAGGCCAGATCAAACTAAATACCCTCACATGCCACATGTCATGGGACAGGAACTAGCATGCATTGACCTTTTGGGTATGTGTGTGGTAAACCTATAGATACTAGGGTTCCGTCCAAGACTAGCAAATAACAATGTGGACATTTATCTAGATTAAGTTAACCATTAAACTTCGCTTAACATTATATTATCATTATGATTATCAATAATCATAAAATCTGACGTTCACGGCGCCCGCTTTGACTGGTTTTCTGTCTGAGTTGTGCTGCCTTGTCAAATTGTGCTTCTCTAGTTTATATTTAAGCTTTCAGTAAAATGTGGAATCAACCGGAGATCCAATTTAATCATATAGTTTCTTACACAAGATAGCTAACGCTAACTAGCTCTGTAAGCAAACTTGTAAGCTCCGAAGCTGTAAGCTCCACTGTAAGCTGGCCGGTCCTGAGCCGAGATGGGCGAGGCCATGAAGTCACTGGTTGACGTCGACATTTCAACATTTTACGTCTCTCTGATCAACTCGTATTTCTGAAGCTTCTTTTTTTTTTTTACTAGCTACTGCAGACAATGGAGGCTGAGAGACAGTTGCATATGCAGCATGCATATATATATATATATATATATATATATATATATATATATATATATATATATATACAACTCAGAGAGACCTTTTAAGACCTAGTATTTTACAAAGAACAAGAAAAGGGGAGTTTTAGCGGAAAGAGACCAGTTTAAAAGCTTAAGAACCATAAGATTTGATGTTTAGTTGAATATTGAAGCGTTATCTTTCACAATTGGGTCATTCCTGCCCAAATAGAATAAAGAATTGACCTGAGCTTGGCTGATATATGGCAGCATTAGCTGAGACTGGACATTAGCTTTGCATAATTGGGATGGATGTGGTTATACTTGGCAACCGGAGAGTTGTACATGTACATGTGCTTCAGGTCAGTCGCTGTATTGCTGAACTGTGTGCAAACTACTGTACTGAACAGTAAAATAACAGTAAAAAAAAAAAAAACGGTTTCTTTGTGTAATGCTCTGTCGCACAGGTTGAACGTACGTGTGTGTGTGTGTGTGTGTGTGTGAATGGTGCATGGGTTGGGAGGTAAATGAGATAATGAGCTATTGATCTGTAGCTCCTCTTGATGTCTAAGAGTCCGATAAATCACAGCATGGCTCCTCGGCTCCACTGAAGTGTGTTTCACTCACTTACTTACTCACAGCATCTCACACACACACACACACACACATGAAGGAGCGACACACACCCTTGCTTTCCCACTCTTGCTTTCTATATCCCCTACACACACAGAAAAAAACAGACACACACACTCTAGCAGAGATAAGTAATTTTACTCGAAACTGTGTCACAGTTTACTGGACACTGGCCTACTCTCAGTCCTGTACTGACTCACTCATTCAGCTAATCTCATCTCCGACTGCTTCCTCTCAGGATCAGCCTCCTCTCTGCAGCACCACAGGCGTCTGGCTGCAGCACAGAGCACTGCACCACTGGATTTCCATGCAGTAATCCCATGAGATGTGTGTCAATCTGCATAGTATTGAACAGGCCTTCAGCTGTTTCAGCTGCACTGCAGATAAAGAATGCTATCTAACAAATCATGTCTTGGTAAAAAAAAATAAAAAATCTAAAATCATTTAAAAAGCAAAGATGTTGAGGAATTTGCTTAAGGGTAGAGGTGTGGCAGCTAAGCAAACCAGAGTTATGAACCCACGACCAACAGCCTAGGGTCAGCACTATTACAGTATTTTTATTTTTTTTATTTAATTTAAACAAAAAAATATGTAAAGGTTCTGTATTATTCATGGTGTCACTAAATCATTTTAATATGTAGCTTACCTGCTAAGTTCTGTGTTAGAGTTAGAGTGCTGTGTTAACAATCATAAGGTTGTGGAATCAGTACCCTGATTAACTGTGCAAGGCTGTAATAGTGCTGACCCTAGTTTTTAATTTTAAACATTTAATATCTAACCACCTTCAGACAGCCTGTACCTGTTTTACTTAATCTTATTTATTTTTAATCTTTTTTTATTTTTAGTTCTCATTTTAGTTATTTATTTCCTTTTTTTATTTGTTTCCTTATTTTATTTCATTATTATTATTATTATTATTATTATTATTATTATTATTATTATTGTATTATTATAGTTTTGTATTATTGCGTTTTAACTTATTTTTATTTTATTTTATTGTTATTACTATTATTTTGTTTTTATTATTGCTTTAATTTATTTTAGTTCATTTATTTATTTGCATTTTTATTGTATTATGTAAAAGTTAGTTTTAGCTAATTTTAACTCATTTGGGTTTTATTAATCTTATTTTCTTTTGATCTTAATTTTTTATCAATTAAACCATATTTTATTATAATCATTAATTTTATTTTTTTCTATTTTATTCTAATTCTATTTTAATTTTTTATCTATTTTTATATTTTATTTACTGCTGTTTTACAATAATTCAATTTAGCTATTATTTTCTCAGTCATGTCAATCCCTGTAAATGCTCGGCTACATTGAAAATGAGGGTTGCCCTCAATGTACATCCGAGTCAAAATAAAGGTTGATTGATTGATTGATTATTTGATTTTATTAAGTAAACATTCATAGATTTTATATATTTGTCCTCTTGTACTTGTAGTAAGGGCCAAACAGGTGATAACTCCCTTATTCTGTCACCTAAGTTTTATTTATATCATGATGCATATCGATATCGACTGACATGGAAAACTATATTGTGATAAGATTTTTTTTCCATATTGCCCAGCCCTAGATCCAACATGTGCAGTTTAGTTAATGAGGGTAGTAAACCCTCAACCTTGTGACAAACTCAGATTAAAAAAACTTGGTCTATCATGACCCTGGAGCAGATAGGTTGAGGGCTTTGCTTGAGGGCAAAGAAGTTGCAGCTAAGCAAACCAAGGTAGCAAACCCACAACCCACAGCCTAGGTTCAGCCCAAATACAGTGACCCTGGAGCAAAGAGGGTTAAGGGCCCTGCTCAAGGCTCCATCTGTAGCAGCTCAGTGAATCATGGAACTTAACCTACAACCTAGTGACAAACCCGGCTTAGAAAGCTAAGGCCTGAGCAGGGAGGGTTTGGGGGCTTCACCTAAGGGCAGAGAAGTGGCAGTTTAACAAACCATGGTAAAGAATCCACAGCCTAGGGTCGACCTACTACAGTGTCCCCAGAGCAGAGAAGAGTATAGGGGTTGTTCAAAAAACCAACATCGACGGCTTAGTGAACCAGGGTAGTGAACCCACAACCTTGTAACAAACCCAGTTAAGAAAGCCAGGGTCAGAGCCATTCAGCACAAAAACCACAGTTTAGCGCCCCAGGGTTGTGAACTCACAACCCACAGCCTAGGGTCAGCCCTACTACAGTGACCCTGGAGCAGAGAAGGTTAAGAGTTTTGCTCAAGGGCCCAATAGTAGCAGCTCAGAGAATCAAGGTATTAAACCCACAACTTTGTGGCAAACCCAGCTTAGAGAGCCAGGGTCAGAGCCATGTTTAGGCATACTCAAGAGCACAAAAGTGCAGCTAAGTGCACCAGGGTAGTGAACTCACAACCCACATTCAATGGTCACAGCTATTACAGTGTTCCTGATGCAGAGAGGGTTATAGGGGTTGTTCAAGGATCCAACATCCACAGTTTAGTGAATGAGGGTAGTAAACCCACAACCTTGTGACAAACCCAGCTTAGAGAGCCAGGGTCAGAGCCATGTTCAGCCATACTCAAGAGCACATAAGTGCAGCTAAGCGCACAAGGGTAGTGAACTCACAACCCACAGACTAGGGTCAGCACAGCCTTGCACAGTTAATCAGGGTACTGATTCCACAACCTTATGATTGTTAACACAGCACTCTAACTCTAACACAGAACTTAGCAGGTAAGCTACATGTTCCTGAAGCAGGAAGGGGTTATAGGGGTTGTTCAAGAATACAACATCAGAGGCTTAGTGAATCAGGGTAGTAAACCCAGAACCTTGTGACAAACTTAGCTTAGAGAGCCATGTTCATTCACGCATAAGAGCCTATAAGTGACAGCTTAGCGCACCAGGGTAGTGAACTTACAACCCACAGACAACCCAAGGGTCAGCCCTATTACAGTCTTGCTCAGTTAATCAGGGTATTGAACCCACAACCTTGTGACGAACCCAACTTAGAGAGCCAGGGTCAGTCATGTACAGCCATGCATAAGAGCACATAAGTGGCAGCTTAACGCACCAGGGTAGTGATCTCACAACCCACAGACCAGGGTCAGCCTTATTATAGCCTTGCGCAGTTAATCAGGATATTGAACCCACAACCTTATGATTGATGATGGTAACACAGCACTCTAAATGAACTGAGCCACAAGTAGAAATCCCTTTATCCCTGCATTGTTCATGTAAATCAGAGCCGTCAGATAACTTCGCCACTGACTCAGTAGTGTAAGGGTATTGTTGCTTTAAAGGGTTTCTTAGAACCATATAGGTCTGGGCTGAGAACCCCACAAGAGCCATTCATTAAAGTACATAAAGAACATCCTATTCTGCTGCTTTAGGTGTTACAAGACTATAGTTCTCCAGCACAACCACAGCACCGCACCAGTGTCACGCCGAGAGCTGCTACACTACGGCGCGCCTGGAATACATGCAGGTCGAGTGTCTCGCTCAAGGGCACGGTGCTGGAAAGTATGCGTGTTGACTTCTTCATGACTCACACTGTCAGCGCCGTGGATTCGTGCCCGAACGTCTCTGGGAGCTTTAGCCTGGAGGATGGCACTCTCACCTCTGCGCTGACATGCGCCACCATCCCGGCAGGTTCTTCGGCGAGAGCCAAAGTGGAGGCGAATCTGGGCGAGCAGAATGCGATTCCGTTCAGAGCACTACTGGGCTTTCTGTCATACTTAATACACTGTAAAAGATAAGATACCATCATTGCTAGTATGCATCTCTTGCATAATTGAAATGCTGGTGTCTGGGTGTATTAGTTACGATCACAGACGCGGCTCTACCTACCCCCCATATGACTTTAAGCTGATACTGCAGCTTCACTATCCACTATCGCTGTACCTGTACCTGTACGCTGTTGACAAATGCTCTAAAAATAATAATGAAGGTAACGACATATATATTTTTTTGTGGTTTGTGTGTTGCATGCAGCCATAAACCATAATCAGTAGTGCGTAGGCAGCATGAGAGCTTTGGAAAGCATTGTCGATAATGGCGACCCATTTGTTAAAGGGCTCATATGCTGCATTTGTGCTGTATTATTTCCCCCTGGGGGTCTTTTCGTAGTGTGACTGTGGGTTTATGTACCATTTTTACATCAAACTGATTTTTCTACCTTTCTTTAAGTCTTTTCAGTATACATATAAGTGTTCACCGCTACAGATTTCTTTTAGTTAATATAAAAAAAAACCTTTTTAAATTTAATTAAATTAAAATTTAATTTAAGGGGAAAAATATCAAAATCAATCTAGCCCTGTGTGAAAATGTTTTTGCCCCCTAAACCTAAGAACTTGGTTGAGCCAACCTATTTACCCAATGTCCTGGAGATTATCAAGATGATTGAACACCTGCTTTTAGACCACAATAATTTATTGTCCCGACGGACAGTTCTGGTGGAAACAGGAGAGTTGAGGTGCACATTGAATTCTGCCGTGATTTGAGCAGCTGTTGTTTTATGTTTTTTGGATACAATCCAGGTTAGCACCCGAACATTACTTTTAGACAGCTTCCTCTTACAGCGTCCACAGTTAATCCTGTTGGATGTGGTTGGTCCTTCTTGGTGGTATGCTGACATTACCCTGGATACCGTGGCTCTTGATACATCACAAAGACTTGCTGTCTTGGTCACAGATGCTCCAGCAAGACGTGCACCAACAATTTGTCCTCTTTTGAACTCTGGTATGTCACCCATAATGTTGTGTGCATTGCAATATTTTGAGCAAAACTGTGCTCTTACCCTGATAATTGAACCTTCACACTCTGCTCTTACTGGTGCAATGTGCAATTAATGAAGATTGGCCACCAGGCTGTTCCAATTTAGCCATGATGAAACCTCCCACACTAAAACGACAGGTGTTCCAGTTTCATCGTCCAACGCCTGTAATACTGTTATCAGAAAACAGAAACAAAATTTAAATTCCATTATATGAGGCTTAGTTTTCTCTTTCTCTCTCTCACACACACAGCGGCAGCATCCTAATATCAGTCCCTGTGTCCTCCGGTACTGCTCCTTTAATGTGTAGTTATTATTGGTCTGGTCTCACTGTAATATTAGAGCGGCCATTCAAACCTGCGGCAACAGCTAAAGTCATTCCCTCAGAGGATGAGCTTTATTTCCAACATAAGCCCCCTTCCTCCCATCAGCACCACACACACAACAACAACCCCCCCCCCTTTCCTTTTTACTCCAAGGTGACCCCGCCTGTGAAGGCTTGCTGCGTCTGTGGCGCTCTTCAAGGCAAGTGCAATCGCTTCCCGTCAACATCTACTACGAGCAACGCCACGGCCAAGCCAAGCACTGTCACCCGGATTTATCATGATAAATGGAATCCAGAGAGCGGGAGAGAGGGAGGGAAGAACTGCGACGAAGAGAGAGAGACAGAGAGAGAAAGAAAGAGGGAGTGGCGAATAAAGGAAAAGAGAGTTAGAGATGCAGAAAGATTCAGCACAAGAGAAATAGAGAAAAAAAGGAGGCTGAAGAAGCTGAAGAACAAAGGAGAAAGACTTGGCGAAGAGGACTGAACAGAAAAACTGGAGGAGACCTTTAATACAGGCTGCTTCCCCTCCTCTGACAGCTGGTTTCTCGTCAGGATCTCAAGATTGCCCCCTCTCTACCACAACCTCCCCAACACCCCCCACCCCCTCGCCAGTGCAGCCGCCACGCCCCCCTCCGCCTGCCCGAGACGAGGTGGGCTCTCATGTGTTCAGAGATCTGAGAGCCTCCATAAATCACCCAGCTGTCTGTGATCACAAGACACCCAGGGATGGCACGTCCTAGCCGGGGTACAGAGAGTCGAAACTCTGCCTAGCCGCCTCATCGCCCCCCCACGGACCGGACCTCGGAGGGAGGTCGACTACAACAAAGTTAAAGCTGAAAAAATTGGGCTAAACCTGTTCGAAACTGTTCAGGACGTCCTCGTCCTTTCTTTATCAGAGGTTGAGTGCAAGTGTGCAAACCGTAGTGTGTAATGGGGGGACGATAACTGGGGAACAATTAATAATTGGATAAAAGTACACTCACTTGAAGATCTTAAAAAATTTGAATATCATTGAAAAGATACTTTATTTCAGTAATACAGTTCAAAATGTGAAACTCCTATATTATATAGATGTATTTTAAGCATTTATGTCTTTTATTGTTGGTGATTATGGTGTACAGCCAACGAAAACCCAAAAATATGTGTGTTAGAACATTAGACTATTATATATGACCATGGTACCTTTGGCAGAAAGGGCAGTGTACCAAGTCCTGCTGGAAAATGAGCTCCGCATCTCCATAAACGTTGTCAGTAGCAGAGGGAAGAAGCATGAAGTGCTGTAAGATTTTCCGGTTAAACACTGCACTGAGTTTAGACTTGTTAATAAAACACAGTGGATCAACACCAGCAGATGACATGTCTCTCCAAACCATCATTGTCCGAGCTGCTTGAAGTTTTCACAGTCAATGATGGTTTAAATACCGTCTGAGTTTAGGAATATAGAACTGATAGACACCGTGGTCTGGGAGAGATGTGTGTTCAGGTACATTTCTGGTGTGTTTCTATCTTGCGCCACTGACTGACCAAAACCCTGACAACAGTCAGTCCCCTAATTAAACAAGCTGTATGATCTGCAAGGGATCGGTGTGTTATAGAGCATTAAAAAAAAGTCCCTTTGTCTGAATGGCTGAGTTGAAATATTACGGAGGACAACATTTCTCCCAAATTCAAATAAAAATACTTAGAGCATTTATTTGCAAAAAAATGAGAAATGGCTGAAATACAAAAAAAGATGCAGAGCTTTCAGATCTCAAATAATGCAAAGAAAACAAGTTCATATTCATAATGTTTTAAGAGTTCAGAAATCAATATTTGGTGGAATAAACCTGGTTTTTGATCACAGCTTTCATGCATCTTGGCATCATGTTCTCCTCCACCAGTCTTACACACTGCTGTTGGATAAGTTTATGCTGCTTTACTCCTGGTGCAACAATTCAAGCAGTTCAGTTTGGTTTGATGGACTGTGATCATCCACCTTTCTCTTGATTATATTTCAGAGCTGAGCTATTTTCCAGAACTGTACTTGGTTAGAAAATCGGATGATGTTTTATCTTTCTTTGAACATTGTCTTAGAGTTTTGCAAAGCATTGCATTTAGTTTTTTATATGAAATAATACAAAAAAAAAAACACAGTGTCTCATCTTTTTTGAACTAGGGTTGTTCATTTAGTGTATTTTGGTGAAGTTGGCAGTCCTGTGCCAGTCACAGAGAACAGCAGTGTTAGCTTGCATGTAGCACATTTCTTAATCTGACCCTTTTACAACATCATATTCATGTGGAGGACATATTTAGAGTATTTTTAGAGTCACATGTACTGTACAAACAGCACAGTGTGTTGAAAGCTTCAGCAGATAATAACCTTATAGCACAAAGGCATTTTCAGAAGTCATTTCCAGTGACACGACTTCAAAGGCTTGCTCTGACTGCCCCTGCTAGCTTTCATTCAGCATTAGCAGTGTCAGCATTTAGCCTGAAGTTGTCTTTGTTTTCTTTTTTTAAGAATTGCTTTATGTAAGAGAAAGAGACTGGGGTTGGACGCTGCTGTTATATCACATGAGGACTTGCAGGCTAAACTTGCGATGACCGAAACTAAAACTAGGAAGGACATAGATTCAAATGCATGCATGGCTAGCCTGTAAGAGAGCTGATTTGTCATCACGCGTGACTCAGAGAAGATCAGGCGGGGCGCTAGCCGGCTAGCCCACTTACCATCTGAATCCTGATCATGAAAAAAAACTGAGAGAAATAAAGATTCTTTGAGAAATTACTGCCTTGTTAGCATTCCTGTTGGACTAATGTCTTCATGAGGGAGAGTCACCTGGAATAGTTTTCTCATCGTCTTAAAAGAAGGAGTTCCTGGAGGTGCTGAACAATAGTTGCTGCTTTTCCTTCATGCTGTGAAGCTCCGGCTCATCAGCATTTAGATCAGGGGATTAATGTGGAGGATAAACACTGTTTTTACTGTTTACTACATACAGTTATTCAGTATGTGTCTCTTAATCATTTTTATGTCTTTAATAATAATCTACAATGTAGAAAATAAATTAAATAAAGCAATAAAAAAATAATGAATTAGAAGGTGTATCCAAACATTTGATTGGTTTTGATTGGTACTAACTGTAAGTGTAACATCTGCATTTATTTCCCAGTTTTTGGCCGGAGAGTATTGTGTATTGTGTGAATTTATGGTCATATAGGCGACTATAACCTGTATTTTTATAGTTTTACAGTTTATTATTATTTTTTTAACTTGCCATTGCTACGCTTTAACTGTTATTTACATGTTTTTTTTTTTTATGTTCAAGCAGATGTTTACTGTTCCCAGGTGCCGTAAAAAAGCACATATCGATGGGTAGCATAACTCGACAGAACACCGGTTCCCCCGAGCACAGCTGATTCACACAGCGTCTTTCCTAACTGCTAACTGTAATAAACACTGCTAGGAAAAGTTCAGCTGCGCTGCCATGGAGAACAAAACTATATATATTTTTCCAGCATTTCATTTTTTACTCAGTAACGTGGAGTTTTCCAATGTAGCGAAGTAAATTACTTGTGTCAAAATTTGTGTCGAACTTGAGTAAAAGTAAAATTACCTAACTACTTTAAAAATGACAAATTATTCATAAAATCTACTCAATTACAGTAATGTGAGTAAATGTAATTAGTTGCTTTCCACCTCCGCACGCAGGACACCCTGTTTTATCTGGAGATGACCTTACGTAAGAGAAGAAGCATCAGGCTGGTATGATCTTATGGCGCTCGTGGTGCTGTCGGCTTTGATTTGAGAAGCTGTAACTGCTTCTGACTGCGCAGTGCCCGCAGTTCAGCGCTTTAGCACAGTGGCGTGAGTCAACCGTGCTAATGAAGATGTCATGTGGAGACGGGGTGAGGGAGGAGCCGAGGGAAGACGGAGAGACAGACGAAGAGACAGGGAAGAGCGAGAGGGACATGAGGAGAGGATGACATAAGACAGAGACACGAGATGGTGAGGTCAGGGACAGCTGGGCTGCACGTGAAAGGGATGGCGTGAGGGGGAAGACTGGTTAGCGTGGGGTAGCTGAGGACATGCTCCAGAAATCAGAGCTAGGAAGTGTGATAGTACATGTGTGATACATTAAAAGAATTGTACGCTCACTGACCAGAAAAGTAACCTACCTAGAACCCTTATAACCCGTATACAGCTTGCAAAAGTATTCTGCCCTCTCAAACTTTTCAACCGTTTGCCATATTTCAGGCTTCAAACATAAATATATAAAATTTTAATTTTTTTGTGAAGAATCAACAACAAGTGGGACACAATCCTGAAGTGGAACGAAATTTATTGGATATATAAAACTTTTTTTTTTTTAGAAATAAACAACTGAAAAGTGGGGCGTGCAATATTATTCGGCTCCTATTATTCGTCCTCTTTAAACGTATCCAGGTGTTCGAATGGCTGAGTCAAAGTCCAGACCTGAATCTAATGGAGAATCTGTGGAAAGAGCTAAAAAAAAAATACCTCTCTCCATCCAACCTCACTGAGCTCCAGCTGTTTTGCAAAGAAGAATGGGCAAAAATATCAGTCTCTCGATGTGTAAAACTGATATAGAGACAAACCCCAAGCGACTTGCAGCTGTAATCACAGCAAACGGTGGCGCCACAAAGTATTAAGTATTAACGCAAGGGGGGTAAATAATATTTTAGATTTTTTTATTTCTAAAAAAGTTGAAAATATCCAATAAATTTCGTTCCACTTAATGATTGTGTCTCACTTGTTGATTCTTTTGCAAAAAATACAATTTCATATCTTTATGTATGAATCCTGAAATGTGGCAAAAGCTTATAAAAGTGCAAAGAGGCTGAATACTTTATATTCAGTAGAGGTGTTCAGTACTATCTCCTCTCTGGTCTTAGAGGGAGGTGAGGAGGATCTTGGGATAGGTAGGAGAATCTGCAGGTACAGCAGCAGAACTGTAGCCTTTCCTTTCATGACTAAGCGAGTGTTGTAATGACCTGAGCTTGGTTTAAGCTCTCTGAGGATCTTAAAGACTGTCCTGAGGCCGTCCTGAAGCTCAGACCATACCGACAGAGAGCAGAAGATCAAAGTCAGGGGTGAGAAACTCCAGAGGTGGTATTATAACTCATCCCTTACTGTGATAGAGGTATTACCGCTTCTAGCCTCGGCCTACGAGACAAGATAACATCCGTCCATATACTGTACACGCTCTCTCACGCAGACGCCCAGTGCAGAGAGATAGTCTGGCTTGGTTTATTCAGAACGGTAACACACACACACACACACATAAAATTGCAGTTTTAGATCATCACTGCAGAGCAAATGCTCATCAGTCTTTAAAAGCCCCGATAATCCGTTACAATCCTCGACAGATCTACCGAGACCGCGCTCCGCTTCGTTCCGCTCGAGAAATAAGATCTCAGAATTCACAATCAGTCATGAAGATCAGTGTTTCTCTGAAGGTTCACACGGCGTCGTCTAGACATTCAGAAAAACGTGATTCAGAGATCTTTTCATTCCACTTCACTACACCAGAGACACTCACCATCACACAATGCTAATGCAGCTGCTAACAGAAGGAATTAACAGGAAAATTTACTCATCATTTTTTTCAGTGCACTTTTCACTTTTTTTGACATATATTATTGTTCATGTTGTGCTTAAGATACACTCAATGCTCAGACTGGTTGAAATCCCAAACCAAAAAAAGCCTCATAAAAATTGGGAAATATGCAGACTAAATATTTGTGACCTCCTAGATGAGTTGTTCATGCCCCTTTGGAGTCATTTTAGGCAGCTAGTCATTTAGCTTTCCAAAAAGTGTGATTAATCACAGCTAATTTATGAAATGGGGCAAAAAACACCAAGTCCCAGAATCCTCAGCAGTAATTAGTGCAATTCAGGCTCAGCTTTGAACACTGCTTAAAAACCCCAGCCAAACCTCAGTTCGCCTCACACCTTTGTAGAGGGGTGACCAGTAACAGTGGGTAAAGAAAAAAGAGATTAGAAAGAAAAGAATTTTAAAAGAAGCCACACAAAAAAATAAATATATTAAAAAAAAGAAAACAGAAGAAGAAAGATCTTAAAAGATACAAAGGCTCACAAAAGAAAGAGATCTTAAAAGAAGCCACAAAAAAGAGAAAAAGATCTTAAAAGAAACAAAGCCTCACAAAAAAAGAGATCTTAAAAGAAGCCACAAAAAAGAGAAAAAGATCTTAAAACAAACAAAGGCTCACAAAAAAAGAGGAAAAGAGATCTTAAAAGAAGTCACAAAAAGAGAGAGAGACAAGATCTCATTGTTTTTCTAAGTTCTGATTTTCAAAAAGCCTTTCCTAAGTTTCTTTGTTTAATTGATTTAATTTCCTTTGTTTGGGCCATGCCATGTGGCAGGCCCTTTGTTTGATTTTCCCGCCCTTTTTCTCCGCTGCCACATTTCAGGCCATCTTCCAAAGCCACTGCACACACTAAGTAGTGCAGTGGTAGCACACTCGTCTGCAGTCCCAAAGGTTGGGAGTTCAAATCCCAGTTTAAACACTCCATTCCAGATACCATCTACACACGCAGACATACATGTAATATCAAATATATATATATATATATATATATATATATATATATATATATATATATATATGTATATATATAGACTAAAAATAAAATAAATAATATTAATATACTTTTTTCTAACATCCCTAGTATTTATAGGGAACAGATGTCATTGACAATGGAAATGTGTGTGTTAAAGACGTTTCAACGTGAAAATGAGCATTTTTTACACTCTGTAGCTTTGAAGCAGCACTAATCTGCATTTCATCACTCAGACGAACACACACAGGCCATATGGGGTGTGTGTGGTTGCAGTGAGAGACTGTTTGAAGTTGGACTCGGTTGACCCTGACGCACATTACGATGACACTGCATATTTCTGACCAAACCGAGTGGCACTTTGGGGAAAAAGACCACGTGACCTTAGTTACATCATCATAGCCTCTATGCGTTTTCCATTCTAGTCTCGTCCTCATTGTGTTTCTGATGTGAAACAAAAAAAAAAAACACTTCCCATGTGTTCACTTTCACCCACGGCACAGAGACTGCAGTGGTGTTATAAAACGGCTCTGAACTTTCTTAACTTTACTTTAGCTGCATTAATGCACATTATACAACGGTTATTTCCGACCTCACAATCTGATTGGTTGAGAAGTGTTCTAGCTGTGATGATATTTGTGATAACAGCACGGCCTTCTCACACTAAACTTGTATCACTTCGCCGACGCGTTGCCGAGTAATGGCGTATACACACAGGACAGCTTAGAATCATCAACGGCATCAGCGGCAGCATTAGCTTAGCAAAGGCTAGCGCTCAGCCACGGCACGCTCGGCCGCAGTGCTGGCTGTCTATTGTGGAAAAAAGGGAAAGAAAATCGCTCGGTTACTGCCGTCTGACAGCCAGAACGATAACTTAACCAGCCAGGCTAGGCTAAGCTAAGCTAATGCCGAGGTAAAGCTAAAGCTACGCTAACCTAACCACAGTCCAGCCGGATAGCTAAAACCAACACCACCCAGCAAAACAGGCAGAAATGCTCAAAAAATGCACAGCTTTCACCTGAAGACGACTCCACGGAGCAGGAGAGGAGAGTATTAGCGTTATTTCACGCTCCTAACGTCACCATCTTCACTTATTCACAATTTTGATTTCAAGCTAACTTTCGTGGTGTTAGTCATGTTAACCATACATCGTTTTGTAGTTAAGTTTCAGTTCTGTTACAGTTGTGGTGGAACTACTTTGTGGTGGAAGGCACAGTCCATATTAAAGCATATTCAAACTGAATTTCTTAAAATTCTTTGATTTATTTTCTTAATTCTTTTTGTAAAAAAAGAAACTGTTGTATAAAAGCAATAGAACACTCGAGGTCGTGTGTTATCACAAATAACATCACGGCTGTGATGATCTACGATCATGGCCGATGTTATTCGTGATAACCAGTGTTGGGAAGTAACGGATTACATGTAACGGCGTTACGTAATCAGATTACAAATTATAAGTAACTGTAATCCGTTACAGTTACTGCTTCAATAAATGGTAATCAGATTACAGTTACTCTGCTAAAATTAAAGGATTACATTGCGGTACTTTCCTATTTTTGCTCTTCCAATCCAACACCGACAAAACGCAAATAACATTTTGCGTGAATCGCTCTGATATGACAGGGAACTGTCTGCCCCTCCTCCCGTCTCGCTGCACACACACACACAGGGAGGAGGGACAGACAGCGGCTCCGCACACACAACGAGACGAAATTAATTGACATTTTGGTCAACGAATAAAAACGAGACGAAAATGTTTGGCAGGGACGAAATCCAATCAGAACTGGTAGTGACCAGTTAGGAAGAGATCCAATCACTGCTACTTTAGCGAAGGTGGAGAGGCGGGACAAGCGGGGTAGTCATCCAATCAGTACCTGTTTTTCCTGCAGTAGCGCTGCGCGCTCAGTTACAAACCCGGGAATTAACCTGTCGATACTTACGGAGCTCGACTGGAAGTTAACTCGACAGTGTTCAGCAGGGAGAGAGAGAGAGGAGAGTCGATATATTTCTCCTTTGACGTCGCAAAAAACAAGATAACGTGTAAACCGTGTGGAGCGACTCCATCTCCGGTAAAAACACCACTAATCTTTCAGCTTCTGCAGACCAGAGTCCCACAGATCTCCATGCAGAGATCCGCGTTTTAATACTGATGTTATTTCATGAGCTAGGTTAGGTTTAACTCGGCAGTGCACTAAAACACAGAACTGATACAGAACCCTAACTCATTAAGATCAGATCATCTGTTTAGTCTCACAGTGGGAAAGATATAGCTAGTGTTAAAGCAGGAACAGGTCAGAAAGAAACTCAATAATATAACGAAAATAAAACAATAAAATAAGTGAATCTATGAACCCAAAAGTCTGTGTAAATTCCTTACAGCACTTTCTAATAAGTTTCTCACTTTAACTCATGAAGTCTCTCAGTACATCCTGAGAGCATCTCTACAGGACAGTGTGTGAAGGTGTGTTTTTGATCTCATTTATAGACTGTAGCTCCAGTAGGTGTGCTGGGTTACTGCTGGAGATAAAACTAGATCATTTAAAAGCTGTTTTTGCGTCCACAGCTCTGTTCAAACTATAATTTAACAATTCAGTTGTTTTATGACCTGATTTCTAGAGCAAAATTTTTTATGTAAAATATATATAGTCACACACCTATAATAATAATAATAATAATAATAATAATAATAATAATAATATACATTAAATCATATATAAATATATTTCACATTCAAACATTAACAATATTACGCAATTGGTTATTAAACGTTTCATTTCGTATAAGTGTATAGTTAATAAATCAAGGGAACTGATGAAAAAAGCATTTACATTTACACCCTTTACATTTTAGTCGACTAAATTTACTGTAATTTTAGTAGACTATATTCTTATGACATTAAGTTGACTAAA
This sequence comes from Astyanax mexicanus, assembly GCF_023375975.1. Classification (NCBI taxonomy): domain Eukaryota; kingdom Metazoa; phylum Chordata; class Actinopteri; order Characiformes; family Acestrorhamphidae; genus Astyanax; species Astyanax mexicanus. Next base: position 43,007,769 of record NC_064421.1, read on the forward strand.
ACTAAGTCGACTAAATTACTGAATTGTGACTAAAACTAAATGCTATTTTCGTCACAAGACTATGACTAAGACTAAATCAAAATTTGTTGTCAAAACTAACACTGGTGGCAAACCTGCAAGTAGATAGCTTACGGTTGTTGTTACATTGTTTGGTTTTAAATTGTTTTATCATCAATTTATAGAAGTGTTTCATAAAATTGTTTGATGAAATGTTTTCATAAGTATTTTTATAGGGTGATTGAAAAGGCTGTTTTATTTGTTTATCTATTTGTTAACTGGAAAGAAAAATAAAAGAATAATATGCAATATGTGGTTGCTACATTCATTCAGGCTTAAAAAAATGACAATATTGTAAGTAATCCAAAGTAATCAGATTACGTTACTCACTTGAAGTAATGTAACTGATTACGTTACAAATTACATTTTGAGTGATGTAATCAGTAATCTGTAAGGGATTACATTTTAAAAGTAACCTTCCCAACACTGGTGATAACACACTACCTCTAGTGTTCTATTGCTTAATTATTGTACAGTTGTAAAAAAAAAAGTATGTGAACCCTTTGGGATTACTTGTATTTCTGCATATATTGGTCATTAAATGTGTTCTGATCTTCATCTAAGTCACAACAATAGACAAACACAGTCTGCTCAAACTAAAACCACAAAAATGATAAGTTTGCATGGTTTTATTGAACACAGCATGTTAACATTCACAGTGCGGGATGGGAAAAGTATGTGAACCTTTGGATTTATTAACCCTCCTTTAGCAGCAAAAACCTCAACCAAACGTTTACTGTAGTTGCAGATCTGAGATGCAGTTTCTATGATATATTTTATCTTTGAAATAAACTAATTGTTAATCATTTTTATACCAAGTATGCAATTGGATTATACAGGGGTTGGACAATAAAACTGAAACACTTGGTTTTAGACCACAATAATTTATTGTCCCAACGGACAGTTCTGGTGGAAACAGGAGAGTTGAGGTGCACATTGAATTCTGTCGTGATTTGATCAGCCGTGATTTTATGCACCCGAACATCCCTTTTAGACAGCTTCCTCTTACAGTGTCCACAGTTAATCCTGTTGGATGTGGTTGGTCCTTCTTGGTGGTATGGATTACCCTGGATACCAGCCGTGGCTCTTGAAACATCACAAAAAAAGACTTGCTGTCTTGGACACAGATGCGCCAGCAAGACGTGCACCAACAATTTGTCCTCTTTTGAACTCTGGTATGTCACCCATAATGTTGTGTGCATTGCAATATTTTTCGTAAAACTGTGCTCTTACCCTGCTAATTGAACCTTCACACTCTTACTGGTGCAATAATGTGCAATTAATGAAGATTGGCTGGTCCAATTTAGCCATGAAACCTCCCACACTAAAATGACCCTAAACCCTGTAAGTCACATGTTAACATTCACAGTGCAGGGTGGAAAAAGAATGTGAACCCCTAGGCTAATGACTTTTCTAAGAGCTAATTGGAGCCAGGATGGGATTTGGGCAGCTGTACTTAAAAGAGATCCAGATTTTGACGACGTTGTATTTTAAAACCCTCGTTCTACGTTTACTCAAATCCTCGACTTCCATTTGTCTAATGGCAAAATGTCCCGATTCTAATGGTGAATAATGACATTAATTAAGCGTGTTTTTATTAGAAATCTTTTTAAATGCCGCCCCTGCCAGCGGCGGTGCCACCCCTGCACTTCGCTTTGACAGGATTCAGTGAGACACACAAACACAATACCTCTTTTTTTCTTTTCTTTCCTCCCTCTTTCCTCACCTCCTCACAGCTATTACCCAGATTTAAGAGGCGCTACCCATCTTGCGAAATGTGCCCTGTGTACTTTCCAATGATAATGGATCCGAGCCGCTGTGGGGGGGAATATGTCTTGTAGAGATGGAAATGATCGTTTATTTTTGCATAATAAGGCCGTGGAGAGACGTAGCGCCGCTGTGCAGGAATGACGAAACTGTTTCTCTGGCTTTCTGAGACGTTCAGTGCTTCTGGTGGTGTTTGTGTGTGTGTGTGTGTGTGTGTGTGTGTGTGTGTGTGTGTGTGTGTGTGTGTGTGTGTGTGTTTGTTTGTGTATGAGTCTATTTCAGTCTATTTTTTGTGTGTCTCAGTCTCAATAGGATATTCCCCTCAAGAATCCTTCAACAACAAATCTATGCAAAAGCAAAATGAGGCTAAATCATGACTTATGAGCACTTTGTAAAGGAATAAAATAAATTGAATGTTTTTTTTGTCACTTTTACATGACTTTTCATAACATGGACATTATTAGAATGTTCCTAAATTCGATTAAAAATAAATCAAATTAAGGCAACTCTTAAAAAAAAAAGGTTTCTGTGACCTTCCAATAACACATTTTAACATTCTCTAAACATGAAGAAATCTGATGAATCTGATCATTTATCCTTTAATTTAATGTATACATATTATATATATATATATATATATATATATATATATATATATATATATATATATATATATATATATATATATATATATGTATACATTACACACACAAACACACACACACATATATATATATATATATATATAAGTGTCTCTGGGGTCTCTGGTTGGTCTCTGGTAAGGCACTGCCAATATGATTGGGAGATGGCTGGGTTGAATCCCGGTTATGCACCTTGCCATCAGCTGCCAGAGCCCTGAGAGAGCCCAATTAGCCTTGCTCTCTCTCTGGGTGGGTAGATGTTGCTC
>NC_064421.1:43015499-43105499 GCF_023375975.1 Astyanax mexicanus
GTTTTAAAAATGTAACTGAATCATCTGTTACTATATAGTGCTGGGGAACACTCAGGTGGACTGCTGCATACTTCCCATGAACTCATAATATTTATAAAATAATATTTTTATTAAAGTAAATATATACACATAATACACATATTATAAGGGGCAAGATATGACTGGATATGTCTTCTCGATTGTCACTCTAGAGGCCTTATTTGCTTGTTTTGAGGATTGTATGATGAACCCTTGGCCTGATCTTCGCAGGACATCCACATCTAGAGAGTTGAGAAACGGTGCTAAATTTCTTTCAGAAATGCAGAAATGTTCCCCCTCTTTTCCTTCTCTATCCTACTATTACCATTTGGCCTCCTTTAGGACCTGCCCAACATTTTTTGCTTTGGACTTTATTGTCCTCTATTGTTAATTTTCTCATTATTTGCAGAGGTGGAAAGTAATGAATTACATTTACTCAAGTGACTGTAACTGAGTAGATTTTACGAGTAATTAGTCATTTTTAAAGTAGTTTTTAAAATAGGTAATTTTACTTTTACTCAAGTACATTTGGACACAAGTAATTTACTTTGCTACATTGGAAAACTCCCCATTACTGAGTAAAAAATAAAATGCTGGGGAAAAAAAAAACAATTGTCTGAATAAAAAAAAATTGGCACAGATGCTGGCGCATGGAATAACGAGACAGTAACGTCCTCATGCAATACAAAATGTGCCCCGCCGGACAGTGCTGTCAGCTTTCTAAACTTCCACATTAAACCTGAGAAAGCATGTGGTGGTAAGTATTTTTATCATTAAACAATCTGCTTAAATGTTAAAAAAACATGTGAATAGCAATTAAAGCACAGCAATGGCAAGTTAAAAAACAATAATGAAGTGTAAAACTATAAAAATACAGTTTATAGTCACCTATATTACCATAACTTTTTAATAGTAAAGAAAAAAATGGATCATAGAAACCTTTAACACTTGTTTTATGGGGAGGTCTGAACAAATACTGCCTGAAAAGTTCATTAAAAACAATTTAATTTATGATTTCTTTTTACTTTTTTACATCAAATAATTAAAATTAACTCTGTAACTTTTACTCAAAGTACATTTTAAATTGACTACTTTTTTACTTTTACTCAAGTACATTTTTAGATACTTGTACTTTTACTCAATTACAATTTTTCGGTACTTTTTCCACCTCTGATTATTTGTAAGTCGCTTTGGATAAAAGTGCCCACTAAATGTAATATAATGTGCTGTAATGTAATGATCATAGCCCTTGTTTTAGTTCCAGTATACTGTATAGAGTGCATCGTGCCAAAACAGTGTGTCCCCGTCAAGTTGCTTACAGACTGCAGGGTATGTATGGACAGAATATTTGTGTTCGACCTGAGCTAAGCCAGCAAATGAAATCTAAGCAGTGCTTATCTTTCTACTCTGTATTGATCCTGCCTTCTTCCTGAACGCTGACTTGTAGAAAAAGAGGAGAAGAAGAAAAAAAAAAAAAAACTAAGGCTGGAATTAAAAACTTGTCTCTTTCTGTCAGCAGCACTTTTACACTACTGGGTCGATTTCACCACAGTTCAGAGAAAAAAATAGAAAAAAAAAATATATATATATATATATACCACCCTGAGCTGACGTGGCCAGTGTCTTTGTAGAACTGTGTGTGGGATAAGGAGTAATTCTAATCCTCAACCTTGAATTAGAACATTCAACCTTAGCAATGCAGTTAATAATTAAAATAAGAGTTTTAAAATGAGAAAGACGAGATGATTATATCAGACTCTCATCTCTCATTCCGCTTGATATTCATTATAAAATGCAATTCGCAAAGTTTGACTGGCGGATTAAAAAAACGGCTGTCTCTAAATCATTGATTGGCCGTGGATGGAAGTTCTCAAAAAGGAAGGAAGGAAGGAAGGAAGGAAGAAAAGGAAGGAAAATGTTGATCCTTTCCAGGTCAGCACAGGTCACTGTCACGTCCTTGTCTGTCCCTTGTCAGCCTCCATGTTCTTCCCTTCCTTTGTTTGTATTCAAAGCCATGCTCAGAGCACATGGCTCTCCCCTTGTCTCCGCCCATGTCTTTAGTGCTCCCACCTGTTTCAATTTGTAGCTCCGCCCCCTCATCAGTGATCCCAGGTGTTTCCCATTTCCATTGTGCGTATTTAAGCCCCTGTGTTTGAGCATGTGGTTGTCTGATCTTGTGTGTGTTTCACGCCGTCAGGTTGCTGTTTCTTTGTTTTCTGTTTTATAGTTTATTCTATGTCAATTCCAGTAGTCCTGTCTCTTAATGTATCTTGTTTTGAGTTTACTTTTTGTTGTTTGTTTACATATGAATAAATCTACCCGCGTTTACGTCCGCCTCATGTCCTCCCTGCTGCTGCAAACCTGATAGTCACTGTTCTTTTAAATAGAAAAGAATTAAAGATACTCTATGTGTTCAAAAGTATTCACTCGTCTAACTTTGTATGCATTTAAAAAAACAAATCCCTTCAACCAGAAGCCAGACTCTCATTGAAAGTTATAGGAAGTATTCGGAAGTATTTGTTATTTCTGCAAAAGGAGGATCTAATAAATATTGATGTAGTTTTTCGGTTGGGGTGCGCACATTTATGCACCTGCCTAATTATGTGTTAACTTTCTGTAAACATAAGTGCTTGTCAGGGCCAGACAGGAACCAGACTTGTGCGGATACAATAAAATATCTTTATTGAAAGTTAGAAGGCAAACAGGGGTAGTCAACGAAACAAAGGTCAATACCAGAAGGACACAGCAGAGAGAAACCATACCATAAACGGGAGACAGTCCAGAGTTCATGCACAGGCAGGCAGTATCACAGGGTAGGCAAAAATCCAAAGTAGTATACACAGTCCAGGTCATACACGGAAATCCAACACAAGGGAACAGGCAGAAATCGTAGTCGTTAGAAAACAAAAACAGGATCATACACGGAAAAACAGCGAAGGGCTGTAGAAACGCTTTGTATTGCAGGATAAACCAAACAGATACTCGGCGAGGTGTGAGCGTGAGTGTGGTCCTTACATACTGAGGATAATCAGTACTCGGGACTTCCTGGTGGTGTCATTGTGTGGTGCGTTCTGGGTATTGTAGTTGGAAGCGTGAGAATCGCAGATAGAGCTGGATGTGGAAGACATGGGAGCGCTTTCAGCACCAGACATGACGAGTGTGATTACTGGTTTCACACCTGCTCAATAGAACCGCATTAGTCTTGATTTGTTTTAACCGGATCAAATAGTGCTGGTGTGAAAACGGCCTAAGATTCTATGCAGGCCAGTCAAGTTCTACCACACCAAACTCACCAGCTCATCCTCCTATGTCTTATGGTCAAGCCCAAAAAACAGTGATAAATGGATGCTGGTGACCAGGCTCATCCTACAACTCTACTTTTACAACTTTTACCTGCTGTGTGAACCTCTCCGTTGTATCTGCCTATTCTTCCTTCCTCTTTTATTTTATAATTGGACTATCCTTCTCTATTGTTTAGCATTCTTTGGATGTCAGAGATGACAGGGGCTCTTGTAGACGTTTGACCTTTCCACAGCGATTTGCGTCCGCGGGGTCTTTGACAAGTTGTTTGCACATCCCTGCCCGCTAATCCTCTCTAAGTTGCGTGCTGTCAGTCCCTGTCCTTGCTCAGCTAATTAGCCTTTGTGAGTATCTTCCACGGCTAATCGCCTCTTTAGAAAAGACCAGAAGCTTTTAAACACTGTGATGGTGGGTTTCATTGGGCTTTGAATGCTATTTCCCTTCTGACAAACTCAGCTCGAGACCAGCTTGTGCTTTTAGCTGCACTGTAAAGAGTTTCTTGTACAATTTACAGTTTAAGTTAACGCGTTAAAAAGTTGTAAAAACAATAAACAAATGTAAAATTACAGTAATTTACTGTAGAAAAAGATACAAATAAAGGATAAAATAATAAAATAAGAATAGCAATTTACTTTAAACAAATTACTGAATATTACAGCTTTTAACATTCACTTTTTTCTTTCTTTTTATGACTTTTGTTACATTGTGAATTTAATATTGAAAATTGTTAAAACAATTAAGAGACCATATTTCACAGTTTCTGAATCAGTTTCTCTGATTTTGCTTATTGCATATTTATAGATATATGTTTGAAGAAAAGGAGCATTGTTCATTTATTCTACTACTACAGACAACATTTCTCCCAAATTCCAAATAAAAATGTTGTCATTAGGGCATTTATTTGCAGAAAATGAAAAAAAAAAAAATGGCCGAAATAACAAAAAAGTTGCAGAGCTTTCAGACCTCAAATAATGCAAAGAAAACAAGTTCATATTCATTAAAGAGTTCAGAAATCAATATTTGGCGGAATAACCCTGGATTTTAATCACAGTTTTCATGTATCTTGGCATCATGTTCTCCTCCTCCAGTCTTACACACTGCTTTTGGATAACTTTATGCTGCTTTACTCCTGGTGCCAAAAAATTCAAGCAGTTCAGTTTGGTGGTTTGATGGCTTGTGATCTAATCCATCTTCTTCTTGATTATATTCCAGAGGTTTTCAAATTTGGTAAAATCAAAGAAACTCATCATTTTTAAGTGGTCTCTTATTTATTTATTTATTTATTTATTTATTTATTTTCAGAGCTGTATATACAGGAAGCAGCTGTATTTATAGCGCATCCTAAGATGCATTGCTTGTAACATTTGAACATAATGTAGGTAAGGTGTTATTTAGTGTATTATTTACTGTAAAATGAATTTTATTAAAATTAAAACACAGGAATTGGTTACAGTGAAGCATTGACACTCAGTCAACTGAATCAAAAATATTTCCTGTACTGGTAAATTGTGAAGAATTGAATTTTTTTCCTGTCTGTTATGAAACTGCTATTCTAGGCGGCTCTTCTAGCATTTTCATCACCTCAGCGTGTAGAAACGCAGCTAACGGCACAGGTAATATCTCAGTCCCAGCATGGGCTAATCCTCAGACCGCTATCAGCCTGTCTCAACACTCATCATGAGATGATTCATTAGCTACGGCATCCGTAATGATGTTATTGACGAGCGGTCATCTCTTAATGAGAATCCTCTCACAGTTCTGCGGAATGCTAATGCTAAATGTCAGCGGCGTTGAGTCAGATTGCTGATGCTTTAGATTATGCTAGTCTTTAGTTAGATAATGGCTTGGGTTTGGACTGATTCTGCTGCATCTCCAGATTAATTATGATTTAAATTTGGATTAGACTCTAGGTTAACTCCAGATTAATCCATTACTTTTACACTTTTACTTGAGTAAAAGTATTTTAAACTTTAGTATCTATACTTCTACCTGTGTTATAATTATATGAATACTTTTTATCATCCTTTTCCTGCAGGTCAGGAAGTTTAGATTGAAATATGTGCTCCGTGCGTCCGGAGGGCTTGGTGCTGTTCCTGAATCAGACTGAGATGTTCCCCGGGAGGATGCTCTGGATGATACAGCTGTAGAAGTTCCTCTGGATGAATAATCTCTGCGTTAAACTCTGGAGCGAAACTGGGACAGTTCTGGAAGATCTGTGCTGTGAACTGCTCTGCATAGCAGCCTCTCACAGCTCCAGTGCTGAGTCACTCGCTGAAGAGAAGTTGGTGAGTGTGTGTGTGTGTGTGTGTGTGACAGATGGCTTCGTTAGCAAGTGAGCGTCACATCACAGGAGTGTGGATCAGACAAGGTACTGAGGAAACTGAGGAGTGATGGAGAGATGTGAGAGAGAGAGAGAGAGAGAGAGAGAGAGGTAAAAAGACCCTCTCTGGCATGGAGCAGCTCCTGCTGGGGAGTTTCAGTTGCACAAACAGTATAGTCTGACCTGGACTTGTGTGTTGTAGGTAAGGTAATATCTCAGTACTGCTTTGTGTGAACCGGGAAATGAAATACTTACCCATAACAGAGTTTTTTTTTTTTTTAATGTTGATAGCTATAGGCCATAAACCAGCTGTGCTACTATAAAAAACAAGACTCTCTGATATTTGTGGGATTAAATCAGCATAAAACAGCGAACCACATCTACCTTCTGAACTGGACATTATGTGACTGTGTTATAATTAGTAGTGTCAATCGATTAAAAATTGCATTCGATTAATCACAACAATATTCTTTAAACATAAATAAAAAAAGAAAAAAAAAGTAAATTTTAAATCCAATTACATTTATATTAGTTGTGTCACTTAAAATACTAGTATATAATTGCATGTGTGAAGGGAGCACACAAATAAAGAATTTATGATCTCAGCTTGGTTGTAAGGATATCTGAATTAAAAACTTAATTAGTATAGTATATTATAGTATAAAAGGGCGTTTTCAAGCTTGTAGTTGCTTTCTATGGTCCGGAGTTCATTGGTTTGTTTTTACCTAAACCTGAAAGCAACCAAAATGCACACCAATGAACCACGCGCGCACATTGTCTTTAACACAGAACACGAAAAAATTGCCGCTGCGCTTTCAAACACAGTGTTTTCAATAAGGCGTGCAGCACAGATGTAGTAAACGTGTGAGTGTTGTGGCTGCGAGCAGTGAACGCTGCACATACCATTCAGCTCTTAGTGTGTAAACAGCATGGAGCAGCAGAGACAGTGTTTGATCACAGCAGTATATTATACTCCAGATTAATTGTGGGTTAACACATGTGCATTGACAGCTCTAAAAAAGACATTTTTAAAAGTACTGTATATATAAATATATATATTTTCCATGTTTTTTTCCCCCACAACCTCCACACAAACCACACAAACATTACCATGATACAAGTCATCAGTATGTTTGAGCTCAGAGACACTTAACACCCAGCATGCACTTGAAAAAAATATATAGAAAATGGGGTCAAAATACGTCCATAACTGTCACAACCACAAACGTAACTTTCCTGAAGATTTCACTTCAGATTGGACACATTGCATACTTTATACGTTTTAGCCAAGAATATAAATATATATATATTTTTTATAATTTTATTTCAATTTTTTTCCCATTTTCTCCCCAATTTACACAGCCAGTTACCAAACGCCCTCATTAGAACTCCCCCTATCTAGGATGACCTGACGTCCTCTTTTTTCCGGACATGTCCTACTTTTGAGACTTAAAAAAATGTCCGGGGGAAATTTCAAAATCGTCCGGGATTTGCCGTAAACATAATACATGTAACTTACAGTGCTTTGTGATTAGAACTGCCAAGCCGTTCCATTCCAAAAAGCACTAAAACAAGTAAAATAACAGATTTTAAAACTGATAAATGATCAGTTAACTTGAAAAGTAAGTGTAAAAAATATAAAAGTAATATTAGCAAAAGGTATGCCCACACTGAATAAGAGTAAAACAGTGTCAAATGCTTTTAAGACTTTGTTGCGTTGCATGAAATCATGAAGCAGCCCTGTTTATAGCCTGATATAAATACATGTTATAGCTGTTATTAGAATTGAGCTGTTATATCAGAGAAATTCAGAAAATACATATTAGACATAAATTCAATAAAACCAACAAACCCAAAAACAAAAAAGGTGTCCTTTTCAGAAACCCAAAACTGGTCACCCTACCCCTATCACTAGTGATGCCCCAACACACCAGGAGGGTGAAGACTAACACATGCCTCCTCCGATACATGTGAAGTCAGCCACCGCTTCTCCAAGAATATTTTTTTTTAACTGACCTTATGTTAGTAACCTCTCAAGATATGAGAATATATACAATAAAGTAATATTAATTTGAGTTACAACAGAAATAAAACAGTCTATTTAATTCATAACAAAATAAAGAGTGGTTGGTAAACTTGTTGACTTGTTCTTGGTAAATTAAAAAAGAACACAAACGCAGTAAGTGGACATGTGGGAAAGAATAAGCCAAGAAAGTAACTCAGGGTTAATGGCAGAGTTTAGGATAAACTAATTTTAGAACTATTTGTCCTTGAGATACTTTTACTTATTCTTCTACTTGTTCTACTCTACTTCTCCCAACTCTATGTCCATGCACGTCCTTCTCCCCTGGGAAATGTATGAATAATAATGTCTATGTATTGGGCTGAGGGGTAAATGCGTTTTCCAGGCCTGCTGTTAGGATGGAAGCGCACGGTCAACGTTATTAGTCTATGGTCATTTCTGCCAGCTCAGACTGTGGCTAAGAAAAGCCTACAGAAAAAAAAGAAAGAAAAAAAAATAACATTACAGCTGCATTTTTCAAGTATAACAGTCACCATATTGTGTGTGTGTGTGTGTGTGTGTTTATGTTTATGCGATAAGCATCTTCGTGAGCCAGTCAAAGCCTCGGAAAACCATTACATCTGCATTTTACCAATGTGGTTTCAAATTGCCCCTTTTTGCTGCGTCTGGCTTTGTGATGAGCGCTTGCTCTGGTATTGTGTCCACAGGGAGGGACGTGCAAACACAAGAGGACAAATAAGGAGAGACTGAGGGGCCTATTGTACACCTTGCACAAGGCTCTTGGTGACGCTCGTTGCTATCTTACACCCTGTCAACAGTCTGTTTTCACGCCTTGCACCCATGCTGTTAAAACAGCGTCAGAGTTTGGGAATAAATCGACACTGATGGGTAGGGTGGTCTGGAAATGAGGTGTGTTCAGGTACATTTCTGCCGTGTTGAACTTGTCTATTCGGCGGTAGGAAATACAGGTGCGCCACTGACTTAAATAAACCTAGACAACAGTCAGTCATGAAGAGTTCATTCAAATAGGTTCATCCAGCTTGTATAAACTGAACAATAAACAGAATAAAGAATAAAATAACACTGTTGTTCCCTTAAATGAGCTGCTGGCCTACCTTCACAGCGTTAAGATGCAGATAAGTATTCTCTGCTGAGCTCATCTGGCTCTTAAAGGTAATGACAATACCTGAGGGAAGGCAGCCCTGGAGGACAAGACTACACACTGATGGTAAATGAGGGTTGGGGAACCATTTCCATTCAGTGAAAAATTATGGCTGGAGCTAGTAGGAAGGATGCACTTTTTATGTGTTGTTCATTTTTACATCTGGAAACTCTCAGAAAAGACTGTAACTCTGAGACTGAGCCTTATTCGATGGTCACACATATACACTGCTGTGCACTGACTGTAAAAAAGTTGCCAGTGATACTTTAAAGCTGGATCATTTCTTTAGACCAGTCTTCAGGAGATAACTACAGTACTACAGTTACATCAGGTCTAATCTTAGCCCTTAGCCTAGCTGGCCTATTTGGCGTAGATGACGTTGGATGACAGCGAGAGCTCTCGAAGTGATCAAAACACCCTGAACACCCTGACAGTTTAGCTTAGCAACCTTCAGACACAGCTCAGCAATGACCCCGGGTCTTCGAAAACGACTCACGAGCCGTTGTTGTTTTTAATGAATGTGAGAGGTGTGGATTAGGCTGGCTGGAAGAGACGGTTACCTGAGGTGATGGTGCTGGTGTGAAAATCAGACGGGACGAACAGGTAAACAGGAAGCTCGCCCACACACTCCGAGACGATTAGCGATGGAGACTGAGGCGGATTCCAGTCAGGGATCAGGTCTCGTTTTGAAGCCGGTGGGGTTTCCATTATCACATGTCTCATCATTCCTGAATATTAATCATGTTTAAGTGTTCTGAAAACCATTTACCGTAAAAACATTCACAAAGCTGTATTTATCCTACTGATGAAATAAACGAAAAGACGCGAATGGATTCCATGCAGGTCTAAAGCTGGATTATGTAGCTCTGGTGGTGCTGGCTGAAACACATTACTGTCATGTAGAGACTCCAATATAGCACATGTTGCTCCATTTATTACTCTATTACTGCTATTTTTTTTATTATGTTTAGGAAAGTGAAGTGTAATGGGATGGAGTGCTACTACAGACTAGTAGCTCTCCAGCCCAGAGGGTTGTTGAACCCAATTGCAGAACAGTTGCTCTCAAAGCAGGTAAATCCAAGAAGAAAGGAAAAATAAATAAATAAACAGACCAACAGTGTATAACAATATTCAAATCAGTAAATCAACAATACCACCCGCTGGTGACATTCAACCATCTGCGTATCTTAACGCTATTACAGTCATATGAAAAAGTTTGGGCACCCCTATTAATCTTAATCATTTTTAGTTCTAAATATGTGGGTGTTTGCAACAGCCATTTCAGTTTGATATATCTAATAACTGATGGACACAGTAATATTTCAGGATTGAAATGATGTCTAAAATGTGCAATATGCATTAAACCAACATTTGACTGGTGCAAAAGTATGGGCACCCTTATAATTGTATTGATTTGATTACTCCTAACTACTTTTTACTGACTCATTGAGCTTTGAACTTCATAGCCAGGTGTATCCAATCATGAGAAAAGGTATTTAAGGTGGCCAATTGCAAGTTGTTCTCCTATTTGAATCTCTTCTGAAGAGTGGCATCATGGGCTCATCAAAACAACTCTCAAATGATCTAAAAACAAAGATTGTTCAACATAGTTGTTCAGGGGAAGGACACAAAAGGTTGTCTCAGAGATTTAACCTGTCAGTTTCCACTGTGAGGAACATAGTAAGGAAATGGAAGAGCACAGGGACAGTTCTTGTTAAGCCCAGAAGTGGCAGGCCAAGAAAAATATCAGAAAGGCAGAGAAGAAGAATGGTGAGAACAGTCAAGGACAATTGCTGCAGATGGTGTCACTGTGCATCGGTCAACAATACAGCGCACTTTACACAAGGAGAAGCTGTATGCGAGAGTGATGCGAAAGAAGCCATTTCTGCAAGCACGCCACAAACAGAGTCGCCTGAGGTGTGCTTTTGCTTTTGCATACCTCAGGCGACTCTGTTTGTGGCGTGCTTGCAGAAATGGCTTCTATATAATAAAATAAATAAAGTTTATTCTATAGAATAAAATTGGTTAAATGAACTGTAAATATTTAGGAGAAATACTGTAGAAGTTCAGTTCTCTTCAGTCTGGTTTCAGGAGCAGCAGTGTTTTTATTGGTAATCAGCACGCATCAGCAGACAGACAGACACACACTTGTTAGATGCAGTCTGTCACTCAGCCGCAGACTTTTCTCCTGATGATCTCTCGGTCTGAGGGCGAGCGGGCCCTCCGGCACTGATTTGTAGTTCAGCTCTGGGGTGAAGGATGTGTGTGTGTGTGTGCGTGTGTGTGTGTGAAACCATAAATAATTAACAATATAATTCATTTTCTAACTATTTCTGTAAAAAAAAAATAATAATCTAGGATAAAAAAACTTTTTAAGAAAGCTTTAAGATAGCTCTGCACTATACTGTAGCAAATTACATATTAAGACAATTAACAAGAACATAAAAGTTAAGTAACTGTTTCAATCAAATACATTAAAAACACTGCAAATACTGTAGTTTGCTAGCTACTAATAGCAAAAAGCAAAAAATGGATGCTGGGGGATCAAAGGCTTTAGTGAGAGACACTGGAAGAGGGAAGGGTGTTAAGATTTGCTTATAAAGATGTAGTTTTTATTTAAAATGTATGTTAACAGAGTTACCGTACATATATATGTGCAAGCATTTTACTAAACAACAAAGAAAACAAAATGAAACCAAAGAAACAAACAAAGAACCAAAAAAAAAACAAAGAAACACGGAGAACACGGAACTAAGAAAACCGACGACCCAACAGACGAAAAGACGTACAAGAACCGACAAGGGAGAACGGAAACACACAGGCTATAAATACACACAGACCAAAACAGGAAACAGGAAACACCTGAGGGCAGGTAAAGGGGTGGAGCTACAAATGAACAGGTACGCACATGGAAGAACATGCACGCAGGGAAAGGGTAAACAAACACAGAGAACACGAGCACAGACTGGAGACGACAGGGAACAGGGCCAGGATGTGGGAAAAATGTGTGTGTGTGTGTGTGTGTACACTTATATAGGGTTTTGTCTAGTAGTGTTTTATTTACTATCCAGTGAACCTGTTTCATGTTGCATATTTCCATATGTAATTGTAACATAGAGGAGGAGGCAGGATGCAAATGCAAGTCTTCTTTATTTGCCATATTTATATTTATACAAAAACAAAACACTATGAAACAGAGGATAAACTAAAAGACTTAAACAAACAAGCAAAAATAACAAACAATGAAACAAACTATATAAAGCAAACGTGAAAAAACTGAAGAGAAAAAAAACACAGCAGGTATGAGGCTAAACAAAACAGATAAACAAGATCCTGACAGTGTAACAGGACACGGTCAAACAAAAAGCGAGACAGAGAACAAAGGAGCACATGGGGTATTTATACACAGGCACACACTAGGGACACCTGTGGAGGTAATGAGGGGGGCGGAGTTATAAATGAGACATGAGGGGTTACAGATGACAAGGCAACATTAGCACATGGCTGGGAAACATGACAGGTAAACAATAGAAAACAGGACAGGAGCAGGAAGGAACCAAAAAAAAAAAGGAAAGACACTGGACAGACACAGGCTAGGGTGTGACAGAAATGTTAGTGATGCTAAACTATTTCTACTGAAAATATTCATTCTGACTCAACTTTATAACTCGGGTGAAGTGTGTGTGGTGAGTCCTTAGCATTACTTAACCTTCTGCACCGCAGAGAAACACCTAATGAGTCTTTAGTGACGATTAACTGTGGAAGAAATGGCACTAATGACCTCACATACGGTGGTTTGTTAGCAACAATTAACCTTAGAAGAGATGTAAGTCAGTTAGCTGCCTTCAGGGAGAGGGTCTTATGGTCTGAGGCAGACTTTCCCTGAGGCTGAACACACAGCCAGTCAAAAAATCACCAGCTCACATGTGCAGACTGATTTTCTCCATTATTAATAAACCTTTTCTTCTTTTTTTTCCCCAAGACTGAAGATTTTAACAGTGAATATTTAAATGCAAATAAAGAAATCAGTGTTAGATTGGAAAAATGGATTAAAATGGATTCAACTTAGTGGTGTCAATTGTCTATGTTAATTGTATTAATCACAACAACATTCTGTGATTTTATTATTTAAAAAAAAAGAGACAAAAATAACCGTGCAGTATGTCCCATTAATGGAGGAGACGAATGAGAGGCAGAGAGAGAGAGAGGGAAAGAGAGAGAGATTGAAGTGTAGTGACAGTTAGTTATGAGATTTAATCCATATTTCAGCATAAAAAAAAGTAATCTGCCTCCTGAACTTGACAGTAGCGATTCTGTGTTTACATTGCTAAATAAAACCACTAAAAAAAACAACAAATACGTGAATTACAGGAGCAAATTGGGGGACAAAACGTGGTAAAACTTTTAAAAATAGCATGTTAATGCATTAGCAAGTTAATGGTGACAGCACTAATGGAAACCATTTTAGATAGATGGCCCTGAACAATTAACTACACTGTTAAATTTAAAAAAAGTTTATTCTATTTATTAGATTAAGGGAAATCAATTGCCTTCAAAAAATTGGAAGTAAATATATTATTTTAATGTTATTTTCATGTTATGTTTAATTATACCACAGTTATTTCCAACCCTGCAATGTGATTGGCTGAGAGGCGCTCTATAAGTGCCGTTATCAGCCGGTAATGCACTGTAACCGAAGCTCTCCATGTATTACTCCGCCACATACAGGTAACCTAACATTGTTGCAGCGCTTACAAGCTAAACAGTGCAGATACAAACAGAGCAGCAACGGAACTATTTTAACTCGCTGAGTTTTTATAACCAAACAGATTGTATTTTCTCATCCTCTTTAACTCAAAATCTATACAACTGAACGATGTTGAGAATTATTGTTAACTAGTTTAATAAAGATTGACTTATCTGACTGTTTTGTTTTGCTTAGTGTGCCTTATAATCTGATGCGCCTTATGTATGGCAATAGACACATTCATTCAAATTTGTGTATTGCTAGTAATTTTTAAATAAATTATAAGGCATATTTTTATTTGGGTGCCATATGGTACAGCGGTCTAAAGCGCTTCCACTATGAGCGGGAGGTCGCTGGTTCGAACCCCCGCTCATGCAGCTTTGCCATCAAGCTGCCGGCGCTCAGAGGGAGCACAATTGGCCCTGCTCCCTCCGGGTGGGTAGATGGCGCTCTCTCCCCACATCACTAAAAGGTGATGTTGATCAGCACAGAGCGTCTGTGAGCTGATGTATCAGAACCGAGTTGCTGCTCTTTCCTACGAGCATTAGCACTGTGATGCTACTTGGCAGTGCTGTATCAGCAGCAGTTTCGAAAAGAGGCGGAGTCTGACTTTACATATATCAGAGGAAGTGTGTGCTAGTCTTCACCCTCCTGGTGTGTTGGGGAATTACTAGTGATAGGGGGAGTCCTAATGAGTGGGTTGGGTAACTGGCTGTGCAAAATTGCCAAAAAAATTAAAAAAAAAAAAAAATCGATATAATTTAATATTAATAGCAATTGTATAAAATTAAAATAAAATGCCATATTTCACTTTGTTTTGGATTTGTTCACTCTTTGATACATATAGAGGTGCCCACACCTTTGCATAAGACTGTAACCTTTGAGAAATGTTTTTTTTTATGCCACCAGAAAGGGTTCTGCTATATTTATGAGTCAAGAAACATTTTATAAGTGCTGTACTACACTATATTATAGAGAACATTTTTGTTTAGAGTGCAGGTCTCTCTCTCTCTTTTCTCTCTTTCTAATGGATATAAAATAAGAGGCCTGGAGGACAGTCCTTTTATTGCATCCTTTGAGAACTCGAGTAATTTACCTTTAGTAGAAGCCCCTCGTCTTTAGGTGTGATATATGTAGGCGCGAGCTATGTGGCCACACAGCTTTACCCAACGAATTTACACTAGCTACGTCCAAATCCCACTGCAGGGACTGAGCATAAATCCTACAACAAGACCTAAAAATAAATACAGGAAGGAAGAGTAGAAAGGACAAGAACTAAGTCTTGTCCAGTTCCACCTGCCTGCTAGAACTTCTTCCGCCAGACAGTTCTTCCAAACTGGGATGGTGAAGATCAGCATGTGCCTCCGGGAGTGACGCATGTTTGCCTTGCAGCTCTGGAGTCCTGGGTTCAAGTCCCTGTAGAGATGAATATTCTTACAAAGATTTTCTAACAATCTGGAAGCTCAGTTTACTACACTGTAAAACCCGATAAGTGGACTAAACTCAAAACTTTTGTTGTAACCGATTACCTAATAAATTTGAAGTTCACGTAATATAATTTTTAAGTACAGTGAACTTAACAAATACATATAGATATATATTTAAAATTAATATTTTTTTTCTGAACTTGTATTAAGTCTTCTTTCTGGTTTCATTCAACTGTTTTTTTTAAATACTCATAGAAAAGTAGATGAAAGAAAACAGTAAAGAATTTAAAGTACTGAGAGCACAGCGAGAACACAGAGTTACTGCAGCTCAGTAAAGGATGCTTGTTCTTACAGCCTACAACACTGAGGCGAAGTATTTGGGCCAAATTCACATGTTTTACAACAAGGGTCGGCAATAGGTGACCCGCGGGCCAGGTGTGGACAACAAGCATGAAACATCTGGCTTGTGAGGTAGTTTGAACTATAATGGACGGTAATGGAAAAAAAAAAAAAATAGAAGAAAAAATAAATTGCTTCTCGGGCGAGCTTTTGTTTACGTTCCTCATTTTCCGCATGTTCTTGAGCTCCCTATCTCCTTATAAGGGCGTCTTTCTCCCCCAACTGTATTTCAATTCACTAGCCAGGGCAGTGGTAGTGTATTGGACCCCAACCCTTACGACAATTGTTCTGCAATTGGGTTCAACAACCGTCTGGGCTGGAGAGCTACTAGTCTTCTACTACTAGCACTCTATCCTATTAAACTTTGTTTTCCAAAATAGATTTTTTTCTTTTTTGTGGCCCACCACATAATGAATTGGAAAATATTTGGCCCGCGGCCAAACTTAATTGGCGACCCCTGTCTTACAATAATTGGCAATACTATATAGACCTGTGAACAATCTGGATGGTTCACCACTATTATTGAGATGGATATGAAACCTATACATGTATATATATATATATATATATATATATATATGATTCTCATCATTAGCAGCAATACAATGACCTGTGAACAATGTGGAAGACTATTACTAATACTTTTTTTTTAATTGAGATTTATTTTAGACCCATCCACATGTTTTATAATTATTGGTGCACACAATCTGGACTGTCCAAGTTAAACAAAATGCTAATAAAATGTAAAAAAAAAAGCTTAGAGGGTGATCTCTACAAGCTCCATGGCATGGCATCATTGGATCTTCGCCGTCGCAAATCAGTAAGTCATTGTTTACTGAGCTGTAGTTGAGCTTTCCTCCTCCATCTGGTCCAGTGGTGCACTGCACGTTTTCATTACCATCTGGGGACTCATTCAACAGCTTATTGGACTTTACTGAACCGTCGCTTGGTAGATGAGCAGTGCTGAAGCCATAAATTGGTGTGGAGCACCTGCAGGCTGAGCTGGTTGGTAGCTTAATGGTTGAGTTTGTCTGCAGGGCATGGCTGGAAATGGAGCTCATACTGACAGGCTGCTGTTCTTGATGTCCCTGCCCATCAAGTACTGCTGCCTACTGCCACCGCGCCCTTCAGCAACAGCGAGACAAGTAATTCCTGTGGTTTCCCATTACAAGCAAGGCCTGCTTACAAATGAGAACACTGATGCAATTTTCCACCCTTTAATGCAGTGTCTGTTTTTTATAGGTAATCTTTCACCAATTATTGACCAACCAGAAATCAGTAAGATCCAATGTTGCGCTCCAGGGGAACATGGCAGAGGCCAGTCTCAATCTGTTTCTCTTCCAGTTAACCCTATCATACCAAATGATACCCAATGATACCCAATGGCTCATGGACGATACATTTATACACAGTATTTCGTCTTTGTCTTGTTCAAATCCAGCAGTAGAGTTGTGTACATGCTGGCCTGAGTGAAATGTACCATTCTGTATATGTTTAAAAAAGTGAGAATTTTTTAATCTTGTTGTTCTTTAATTTGAAACTGTGGGGGAATCTGCGGGGCAGCAGTGTTAATTTTTACAGGTGATTTTGAATTAGTTTTCATCTTTTTAGTCTTTTGGCTAAAATGTGAAGTAGTTTTAGTCACATTTTAGTCTTTGGTTATTATAAGTTTTAGTCTTGTTTTTATTTTTTGTTCATGTAAGCAACAATTTTTATTTTTACACTGATAACAGTCTTTGCAAATGTCATATGTTACTTTACAACATGTGTAATAATGCCCTGCTAAGTGCAGTTCTGCACTGACCTAGGCTTAAGAGTCTCTGTAAAACGCAAAATCCATCGGAGATCCTATGTAAACCTATAGTTACTTAAACACACAGAGGTGGGTAGTTCAAGTCCAAAAAGTAAAAATCCATCCTGATTTGGATTTTTACCTTTAACTAGTGTAAACAGAACTGTTTAAAAAAAACTAATCTAAACCTAAATCGATCTTAATTGTACTTCTCTGATGGTGTTCCATAGACAATCTCTAACCCTTTCTTTGTTCCTTAGTTTCTAGCGCTGTTAGCTCCTATCTGACAAGGCTTCAGCTCTGTCTGTGGGTGGTCGCCAGCCAAGATGGGCGTGGCCATGAATACTAACTCACGGGTTGATGTAGACACAGGTGTTTTTCCTGATCTACTTGTTCTACAGACAATGGAGGTTGAGGAAGAGTTTCCAGCACCATGTGAAGCACCATATACAACTCAGAGAAACCTATAGTATTTCAAAGTATTGCATAACATTGTATAATAAGAAAGAAAACACAAGAAAAGGTGGATTTTAGCACAAGGACTCCTCTAAATTCACTGGAATTTGTACAATTTCAGGTTATTTCACTGCTGAAGCTTAAAAGGTCAACATAAATGTAATAATATGGGGGTGTATATTGGCATCTAATACTCACGGCACACAATAGTGCCTATAGTAGCAAAAAAACATTTAATACAAATAAAATTAATAAAAAATATTCTTTAAGCTTTACGTTAATCTCGGTAAGTGAAACACGACTGGATCTGTCCTGTCAGATTAACCCACTGCACATTCCCACACACACACACGCATACCACACACCCACTGAAGCTCCCTCCACCCGACTGTACACACACAGACAAACACCTGCTGCTGGACGTTTCTCAGCAGTAAACACCATTAGCACTGTCTCAAAGTTGAGAGGATCGGAAAAGTGCCCAGCGCTCCGAAACAGACAGGATTCTTATTAAAAACAGCAGGATCTTTCAGCAGGCCTGGTCTCGGTAAGCCCCTTATCAGTAGAAGAGAGAATACGTGTGTGTGTGTGTCAGTGTGTGTGTGTGTGTGTGTGTGTGTGTGTGAGGAAAATAGGGTGGCAACGAGCAGGAAAGGAAAAATGGTCCAATTTTCTAAAGCTAGAGAGGTACTATGAAAAGAGTGAGGGGGGCGTCGGGGTCACACACTCGTTTTGACTCGTTTCTCTCTCTTTTTTTCTCTCTCTTTTTTTTTCTCTCTCTCTCTCTCTCTCTCTCTCTCTCACCCTTACTCTGCCCAACACACCCACACACACATTCAGCCAAGTACATGAATACAAGCCATCACAGGTAATGGCACCACTTGATCTTGTGTCCCCCCCTCCACACACACACACACACACACCCCTGCATTAGCTAGGAGAGAGAGAGAGAGAGAGTGTGTGTGTGTGTGTGTGTGTGTGTGTGTGTCCATTATCTTCTTCACAGCCTTCCTCCAAGTAATTTTCCTCTCTTTTTTCCAGCCTCCAGCCTGAGTGCAAGCCGCCTTTAACAAAAAAATAAAAAAAACATTGTTAGAAAAAAGCATCCCCAAAAATGGAACTGCTGTCCAGTTTATTGGAAACATCTTTCATTTACTTCACTAGTTTTTTATTCATTTATTTATTTTTATTTAGAGACAATTAACCCATTACTGGGTAGCCAGCCCAATCAAATGATAGTGCAGCAACCCAGCTCTGATACATCAGCTAACATGACTAAATATTTAAATATTTAGTTGCTAAACCTTTGCTTGCAATAACGGAAAAATTCTGGGATCCACTGACATTTATACACTTTTACCTTCTCATTGTGTGATGTTTTTATTCAGGCTTTCACTGCAGCCTCTTTCCACGAGGTATTTTAGAAATAGAATGAAAGTTGGCCCGCTGTTAAGCAGGTTTTTATAATGTGAGATTCAAAGTTTGAACGCTAGCTGTCAGAAACGGGCCAAAGATTCGGAGAGAGTGCGCATTTCTAGCTCAGAAAAACAGGCAAAAGAGTCTAAAAGCGGAGAGGGTGCGCATTTCTAGCGCAGAAAAACGGGCCAAAGAGTCTAAAAGCGGAGAGAGTGCGCTTTTCTAGCACAGAAAAACAGGCAAAAGAGTCTAAAAGCGGAGAGAGTGCGCATTTCTAGCGCAGAAAAACGGGCCAAAGAGTCTAAAAGCGGAGAGGGTGCGCATTTCTAGCGCAGAAAAACGGGGCAAAGAGTCTAAAAGCGGAGAGAGTGCGCATTTCTAGCGCAGAAAAACGGGGCAAAAGAGTCTAAAAGTTGCCGTAATTAAGGAGTTTAATATTAAGAGACATCATGAAATTAAACATCAATTTGAAAAATCTTAGTTTACACAACACTGTCAAAGATAAAAATAGTAAGTCAAGTAAAATGGTGTGTAAATGAAATAATCAGGAAAAAAGTATTATTTAAAGTGGTATATTTCATTATTTGTTTTATTACAGAGTCTGTGGCCCGTGACTTCAAATATATTTCTCCTTCTGGCCCCCAACCAAAAAATGTTTGGACACCCCTGCCTTAAACCATCTCGAAATTCAGAGGATCCAGTGATATTTAGGAGGTAAATGTACACAGAATAAAACCTACAGGGTTCTGAACATATTTATTTACCACAGAATGTGAGAGAGGCCAGTTTTTGAAAAGCCTATTTAAATTCCCTATTCACTTAAACTGCTTAGACACGGAAACCCAAATATGGGCATAAACAACATGGCGCAGACTACAAAATGACGACACGACTTCCGTGGTCTATTGATAGTGCGCCTTATAATCCAGTACGCCTTACTGTGGAAAAAATACAGAAATCACTGATGGCCAGAACTTGACATTTTGATTCTGATTGATTCTGAACTCTCTCTCTATCTCTCTCTTGCTCTCTCTCTCTCTCCGAGGGAAGCGCATCAGAGAGCAATCAGAGAGCAATCATGGGTCCCTCCCTCCCACCTACTCCACCCTCAGGGGCATGCTGGGTAAAAGCATTGCATGCATGTGGATTAAGATGCGTTTCACTCATGGCTCAAAGTGTGGCAGACTACCGCAGTAATTGCGCAGGGGCTCGGAGACACAGTTCGGCCTGACACAAACGAGCATAATATTAGCTTTGATGAACGAGAGAATTGCGCGCGCACACACACACACACACACGCATTGATCACTGAGGTCCGGCAAAAGGCTGAGTGCACAATTTCTACAGCACAAGCGAGCTCATCTGTGCCTGACTCTCTGCTGATAAGGCTGGATCCCTACAGACGTTAAGAAAGCCGTAATGATATTAAAGGGCTGCGCGATACGCTGCTTATTAATCGTGATATTGACTTTATAAATATTGAAATCAGTCAGAAGTCAGAAACAGTGGATTTTAATAAGCTTCTTCTACACTTTTTAAGTTATTAATGCCTCGTTTTAAATGTCAGGACTCTCCGGATTCTAGCAAGGAGGTGTGGAGCTACTTTGACCTGGATAATGGTAGAAAAACTTTCCTCTTTCAGGTCTTATAACACAGTAATTACAGTCATATGAAAAAGTTTGGGCACCCCTATTAATCTTAATCATTTTTAGTTGTAAATATTTGGGTGTTTGCAACAGCCATTTCAGTTTGATATATATAATAACTAAAGAACACAGTAATATTTCAGGATTGAAATGAGGTTTATTGTACTAACAGAAAATGTGCAATATGCATTAAACCAAAATTTGACCGGTGCAAAAGTATGGGCACCCTTATCATTTTATTGATTTGAATACTCCCAACTATTTTTTACTGACTTACTGAAGCACAAAATTGGTTTGGTAACTTCATTGAGCTCATGAACTTCATAGCCAGGTGTATCCAATCATGAGAAAAGGTATTTGAGGTGGCCAATTGCAAGTTGTTGCAAGCTGAAGAGATAGATAGATAGATAGATAGATAGATAGATAGATAGATAGATAGATAGATAGATAGATAGATAGATAGATAGATAGATAGATACTTTATTAATCCCCAATGGGGAAATTCATTTGTCCAACAGCACACAAATAACAACAACAAAAAAACAAAAACACACAAAAAACATACACGACAGAGTCCACACCCAGGTACAAAAAAAAAGTGCTAAATGGTGCTTATTAAGTACACACATCAGGTGTTAAGTAGTCTAATTCCAGCAGGAACAAATGACCTGCGGAACCTCTCAGTCCTACAGCAGAGAGAGAGGAGTCTATCACTGCGCCTGCTCCTCTGAGCTGCCAGGATCCCATGCAGAGGGTGACTGCTATTACTGAGGATACCCTCCATTAAACACCTCATCCTCTTCTCCACTAACTGACCCACAGAGTCCACTTTCCCGCCCATAACTGACACACACTTCCTTACAAGCTTATCCAGTCTGTTCCTGTCCCTAACAGTAATGCTGCTTCCCCAGCAGGCAACACCAAAGAAGACAGCACTCGACACAACCGAATGATAGAATGTGTGCAGAAACTCTTTACACACATCAAATGATTTAAGCTTCCTGAGGAAGTAAAGCCTGCTCTGTCCTTTTTTATATGCTGCACTCGTCTGCACTGACCAGTCCAGTTTGTTGTCCAGGTGGACTCCGAGATACTTATATGACTGAACATTCTCAATGATCTGTCCATCGATGATAACAGGCTGATGGGAATGTTTCAGTCTCCGGAAATCCACGATCATCTCCTTGGTCTTCAGTGCATTGAGGAGAAGACCTTTTCTTCTACTCCAGGCTGTAAAGGCAGCAACAAGATCTCTGTACTCTCTTTCATCCCCACCTCTTATACATGCCACCACAGCTGTGTCGTCTGAATATTTCTGAATGTGGCAAAGTTCAGACATATGTTTAAAATCAGCAGTGTAAAGAGTGAAGAGAAATGGTGACAATACTGTACCCTGAGGAGCCCCAATGTTGGTTACCACCGTCTCAGACCTGCAACCACCCAAACTGACATACTGCGGACGCTCTGTGAGATAGCTGTAAATCCATGTGACTAACATAGCATCCACACCTATCATCTCCAGCTGTTCCCTCAGAAACTGCGGCCTGATAGTGTTAAAGGCACTTGTAAAATCAAAAAACATGATCCTTGTGTATCCCCCTGTCCCGTCCAGAAACGAAAGTATCTTGTGGGTCATATATATTACTGCATCCTCCACACCCATGTTCTCCTGATATGCAAACTGTAAGGGGTCCACAGCCTGCTGCACCTGAGGCTTGAGAACCCGCAGCAAAAGCCTCTCCAATGTCTTCATGATCACTGAAGTCAGGGCCACTGGTCTGTGGTCCTTCACCCCTACCGGCCTCCCTACTTTAGGGACCGGCACGAGGCATGATGTTTTCCACTGGACAGGCACTTGTCCTGTGCGCAGACTCAGGTTGAAAATTGATTGTAGAGGCATCGCCAGTCCTGATGCACATTCTCTTAGAACCCGAGGCGATACGCCATCAGGACCCGCAGCTTTCCCTGGACGCAGCCTACGTAGTTCAGCATAAACCTCATCTATGGAAAAGCTATGTGGGGTCACAGCAGTACATCTGGAACAGCTGCCGGGTGGAGCAGTGCAGGTGGTCACAGCAGAGGGGGTGGTACAACTGCCAGATGGAGTAGAGCAAGTGGTCCCCACAGAGGAGGTGGTACAGCTGCCGGGTGGAGCAGAGCAGGTGGTCCCAGCAGAGGAGGTGGTACAACTGCCAGATGGAGTAGAGCAAGTGGTCCCCACAGAGGAGGTGGTACAGCTGCCGGGTGGAGCAGAGCAGGTGGTCCCAGCAGAGGAGGTGGTACAACTGCCAGATGGAGTAGAGCAAGTGGTCCCCACAGAGGAGGTGGTACAGCTGCCGGGTGGAGCAGAGCAGGTGGTCACAGCAGAGGAGGTGGTACAGCTGCCGGGTGGAGCAGAGCAGGTGGTCACAGCAGAGGAGGTGGTACAGCTGCCGGATGGAGCAGAGCAGGTGGTCACAGCAGAGGAGGTGGTACAGCTGCCGGGTGGAGTAGAGCAGGTGGTCCCAGCAGAGGAGGTGGTACAGCTGCCGGATGGAGCAGAGCAGGTGGTCACAGCAGAGGAGGTGGTACAGCTGCCGGGTGGAGCAGAGCAGGTGGTCACAGCAGAGGAGGCATCAAGAGTGGCATCATGAACTCATCAAAACAACTCTCAAATGATCTAAAAACAAAGATTGTTCAACAATGAACAGGATACAAAAAGTAGTCTCAGAGATTTAACCTGTCAGTTTCCACTGTGAGGAACATAGTAAGGAAATGGAAGACCACAGGGACAGTTCTTGTTAAGCCCAGAAGTGGCAGGCCAAGAAAAATATCAGAAAGGCAGAGAAGAAGAATGGTGAGAACAGTCAAGGACAATCCACAGACCACCTCCAAAGAGCTGAAGCATCATCTTGCTGCAGATGGTGTCACTGTGCATCGGTCAACAACACAGCGCACTTTACACAAGGAGAAGCTGTATGGGAGAGTGATGCGAAAGAAGCCATTTCTGCAAAAGCACACCACAAACAGAGTCTAACTCTACACCTCAGGCGACTCTGTTTGTGGCGTGCTTGCAGAAATGGCTTCTTTCTGGGTTTCTTGTAGATTTAGCTTTACCACACTGGGATGCGATCGCAATTTTTAGAAAGAGAAAGTTCCGCCCTTTCTAACCATATATGGATTATGTTTATGTGTGAAGAGATTCCTGAGTAGTTAAGCTGAGAACACAAGGTGAGATTTTGGATGGAAAATCAGTTCGTAGGGTTCTAAGGGTTAAGTATACAGTAACAGTGAAATAAAAATATAATACTCCAATAAAGTAGTTAAGTAGTGATGAGTAGTGATAATACTCCACAGGAAGGGTCAGCCATTGTGTGTGTGTGTGTGTGTGTGTGTGTGTGTGTGTGTCATGACTAACGCTTCTCGCTCATGTTTTGACAGGAATGATTCGCGTAAAGATCACCCGGGGTCATGAAGCTCATTCCTGTGCGTCGGTCCTGTCTCTCCTCATTAGCTGACCTGTCATCGCATCACTTCCTGGGGCTTCATCACTGTATAAGATCACTCGGCCACTGAGCTTTACATCCCCACAGGGGCGGCGGTTCAATTCCCTGGCCTGGCTTGGGATCTAGAGGATCACCAGTTAGCTAGCTCCCATCATCCACTTCTTCCATGTCTATAATGTTACTGACGCTGTATGATAGAGCAGCACACACAGTACAGGATTAACCCTCAATGCAAAAAAAAAAAAAAAAAAAAAAATCTAAACCAATGAAATTATCTAATTTACAGGCAATAAATCTTACGAAAAAATCTCTATTTTCAATTGTAGATTAATTTTAGGGTTGTAGAATCTTTTAGAAGATTTTAAGGCTCTCCATAGTTCTATATAAGGGGGGGTTGGTGTGGTTGGTGTGATTTTTTTAAAGGTTTTTTAAGTAGTCAACAAACAAATATAGCATGTGAGACATACTTTGTAACAATTTTAATCATTATATAATTATTTTAGAAGGTCATTATTGCCCCTAATGGTACACTGCTTTATTCAAGTCTTAATACACTTATTTTTTTTAACTGTGTGATTGCTTATTTTAAGAAATATTAATAAGAAAAAAAATTAGCTCACACTGCAAAAAACTTAATCTTAGCAAGTGAAAATGTCTAAATTTAAGGCAATAAATCTTATTTTCTTCTCTGATAAGACTTTTTTTTTTTGTCTTACTAAGCATTTTAAGTGTTACTTTACTCATTTTAAGACTTTGCCATCGCTTTTTTAAAGAAATCTTTACAATTTTGCTTACCCCATTGGGTATTTGTCTTAATTTGCATATATTTGTCTAGTTTTTGCCAATGGATTTTTTGCAGTGCACACAATCAATTTACATACCGCATTTTTTCACACTATAAGGCACACCTAAAATCCTTTCATTTTCCCAAAAATTTTCAGTGCACCTTTTAATCCGGTCAGGTTGCCAGTCAGGTTGTAAGAAGCAGTAAATCCACTCTGCTGAAGTACAGCTTTATACAGGAGTTTCAGTTTAGTTCTCCAGAGATTTGAGCAGTAGGAGCATTAGCATTAGCCACTTTAAGCACTAGCTCTTTCGGAATTCAGAGGTTAGTATTATCGGCTACTAACCCCGGCTAGCACTGCTGGTTCGAGCAGCATTAGCCTTACCGGCTATCCACTAGTTCTTTTCCATTCAGAGGTGAGTATTATCAGACTGTATTTAGCATGTTTACCAGGTTAAAACAAGCTACGTGTCAAGAACCGCTAGCTAATATCGCCCTGGCTTACCGGAACACCCAGGAACCAGTCACGTGTAGGATTTACTTACAGTATTTATATATGGTTTGTGTCTTGTTGGTCACTCTGTTACCGTTTATTGTTTCCACTGGAGCCAAAATGCAGCCAGATATACAACTTAAAAGTAGCAGAAGCATCGTCTATACAAATACCCGAATTTTCCTCTTCTGCTGAGAGCTGCTCTCACTGCTCAGCCATCATACTCTATCGTTATCGCTACTGGGTGGCCAGATCCCTCTTAAAAACTCCACACTTAACTGTTTTTTTGCCCCGCGAGACAGGTTTAAGCCTGACGAGAAATGTCGTCCGTTTTAATCTCGCGAGATCTCGTCACACCCCTACCCGGGTATATAATATAGTGTTGTAACCATAAGTCCACTGCTGTCCTTGAGTGTCCAAACTTTTGACTCGTCCTGTTCTCTTTTGTTGGATCATAGAATCTGTTGGTAAAATGTGAAGGAGAAGATTTTCTGAGGAGCCCTTGTTGTATTCTCTCCGCTGTGTCTGCCTTGTCCTTTAGTAGCCTTTTGTAATCTTCTCTCTCTGTCTCTCTCTCTCTCTCGTCCTACTTTACTCTGTGATGTTCTTCTCTGCTGTATCAGCACAGTTCTCTGTAACTTCTCACCCTGAACAACTCTGTACTGCTGCCTTGCAGCAAAACCAGCACACACACACACACACACACACACACAAGCATAGGTCTTTTACACAGTTTTAGGACATAGGGCAACATTTTTTCACATTTTTACAAATATTTCATTATATTTTCTAATAGAACAAGACTTTAGAAATAAAACTTGGATAAAACATAGAGTAGTCAGTGTACAAAGCTTGTTTTAAGGTATAGATCTATAGGTGAGCCATTAACCGTGCACAATTCAATTCAATTGATTAAGGGCATATTAGTGTGTCTTTGCTATCAGAACGTTGGGAAAAGTACACCTTGCATGGCTTGAAACATTGAAAAAAAAGGCATGTACTTACTATTTTAATTAATCATGGATGTGTTTCGTACAGAGCCCCTAAGGTGACACCGTGTAAAAAAAAAAAAGTGTGGGAATGAGATAATTAAGGCGTGGCCACGCCTTATTAAGGCGTGGGACCGAGTTCATGAAATCGGAGCCCTGTTTCACAGCTAACAAATCAAGCATCTCTCAGGTGTTGTGCACAATATGACTGTTTAAGGAAGGTGAAAAAGTCTGCATACTGTCTGCGTCTGAGCCAATCAGCTTTTAGTATGCAAATTAAGAGTCATGTTGCGCCATGTTGCACTGCAAGAGACTCCAGTTCACTCCGTTTTCTTACTAAAAATTATTATTGGATTAAAGGAGATTTGATGTAATATTCAGTTACTTTATGAGCAGTAATTTACAGAAAAGCAAGCTTTATTATTCTCCAGCTTGATTTAATTAACTTGTTCCCACGCCTTATTAAGTCGTGCCCACGTCTTAATTATCTTATTACGACGCATTAGTATCTCGTTGCTACGTCTTAATTATCTTGCTCCAACGCATTAGTATCTCATTCCCACGCCCTATTTATCTCATTCCTACACCTTAATTATCTTGTTCCCACGCCTTAGGATCTTGTTCCCACCAGCATGTGTGAGTAACAAGCGGAGTGTCGGCGAGTTGGGGATGTCAGCGCCTGTTCATTGCCAAGATAGCAATGAATGCCTGACTGTTGCTGTCTATTTGCGTTGTTTTTAGTCAGTGGCTCACCTTTGTTTTCCGTTGCCAAGATAGCAGTACACACTTCATTTTAAAAGCTTACTCACAAAAGAACACCTCACAATTTATACGGGGTTGCATATTAATATTTCACGATGTCATTAGCATGTCAACTTTTGAAATATCCAATCAACATCCAGTAGAGATGTAGTTTTTTAATCTGAGCGCATGCTTTGTTTTCAGGGTCATTAGCCTGCAGGCTAGCGCAGATTTAGCGGATTGGTGCAGCCGTCACCTTTCTGAAAGCTGATTAGCTCTGTATGGAGGCTGTTGGCGTACGGGGAGAGCAGTGCATTGTGGGACACTGGAGAGGCTGGGTGTTTTGCACTGCGGGGATTAGCTCTGCTTGCACTCAGACTCCTCACATCCCTCAGCATGATATCTGCGCTAAAGCACCAGCATCTGGAGGACTGGATTATATCTTTTTAAATGAGGTGGGCAATCCAAAAAGAGAGAGAGAGAGAGTGAGGGATTAGCTATTATGACTAATGGGACTATTACTGCTTTTAACACACACTCGCCGGCCACTTTACTGGAAACTCAGGCGTTTCGGCTTCATTTTACCAGCATACAGTTAGAAAATGTAGCCCAGCTCGTTTTTGATGACCCCATGACAAACCTTTCAGCTGAATTAGGTGTGTTTGAGTCACCAAACTGTCTTAGACTGTGCTAGGTTGTCAAGGACTAGAACCTATGACACCAAACTGTGCTATAACTGTGCCAGCCCCTCTGAGTCAATAATTCATGAGCTGTATTAGGACTGTGTTTGGACAGTGCTAGTCCCCCAATAACCAGAGTGTGCTAGGACTGTGCTAGATCCTTCAGTACCATAACCTATGACTCCAAACTGTGCTATAACTGTGCTAGAATTGTGCCAGAACCCCAAGGAAAAGAACTGTGCTAGGACAGTCCTAGGCCCTCAATAACCAGAACGTGCTAAACCAAACTGAGCTAGGTCCTATAGTACCATAACCTATGACTCCAAACTGTGCTAGAACTGTGCTAGCCTCTCTGGGACCATAAATCATGACAACAAACTGTGCTAGAACTGTGTTAGCCTCTCTGGGAAAATAATTCATGACACCAAACTGTGCTAGCCTCTCTGGAACCATAAACCATGACACAAAACTGTGCCAGAACCCCAAGAAACATAACTGTGCCCTCAAGAACCAGAATCTATCAACTAAACTAAGCTAGATCCTCCAGCACCAAAACATATGTCTACAAAATGTGCTAGAACTGTGCTAGGCTCTCTGGGACCATAATTCATGACACCAAACTGTGCTAGAGCCCTTCTGGACCAGAATATAAGACACCAAACTGTGCAAGGCCCTCACAGTAAAACAGTATAAATTTATTCAATAAATAAAAGGTAGGGTTTCCTAATAAAATGGTACAGTAAATTATACTGTATGTTGGTGTATCTGTATGTGGATTGACAATCAGTCCAGAATATTGGACGCCCCACAGTAAATCAGTCTTCTGCGTGAAAAATCAAGCTTCTGATTCAGCAGCTCCGCATCACTAAATTACAGCATTTCAGGTGTTCAGCACATAGTGAGAGCCTTCGGGCTAATCAGCGTTTCGTACCCATGCTGCCTCATTATCCCAGTGTTCGAGCTACTCCCACCAATTTTGCAACATGTCTCCCCGCAAATCAGCAGAGATTATAAATGGTTAACTGGGAAAGAAAGCAAAAAAAGAACAATTTGGCCATAAAAAAAACATTGTATAAAAATATAAAATTGTATTTTTTTTTTGTTGTTGTGAAGAATCAACAACAAATGGGACACAATCCTGGAGTGGAACGAAATTTATTGGATGTTTGAAATAAAAAACTGAGAAGTGGGGCATAAGAAGTACTCTTTGTGGTTTAACGTTTTGGCCTAAATACAAGTACAGTGCTTTGTGTGGCTGAAAAGTAACACAGCTCATCACCCTAAACACACCATCCACACTGTGAAACATGGTGGTGGCAGCATCATGGTTTGGGGAAGATGGTTAAAATTGATGGGAAGATGGATGGAGCCAAATACAGGAGCATTCTGGAAAAGAGAACCTGTTGAATTCTGCAAAAGACCTGAGACTGGGACGGGTATTTATAGATTTATCTTCCAACAAGACAATGATCCAAAACATAAAGCAAAATCTACAATGGAACGGTTCACAACTAAAAGTGTCCAGGTGTTCGAATGGCCGAGTCAAAGTCCAGACCTGAATCTAGTGGAGAATCTGTGGAGCTAAGAGCTAAAAAAAAAACTGCTGTTCACAAACCGACGGTCGCCATCCAACCTCACTGAGCTCCAGCTGTTTTGTAAAGAAGAATGGGCTAAAAAAAATCAGATTCTCGATGTGTAAAACTGATATAGAGACAAACCCCAAGCGACTTGCAGCTGTAATCGCAGCAAAAGGTGGCGTTACAAAGTAATAACGCAGGGCCCCACTTTTTGCACGCCCCACTTTTCAGTTTTTTATTTCGAAAAAAAGTTTAAATATCCAATAAATTTCGTTCCACTTCACGATTGTGTCCCACTTAAAAAAAAATACAATTTCATATCTTTTTGTAATAAAAGCCTGAAATGTGGCAAAAGGTTGAAAAGTTTAAGGAAAATTAATAAAGTTAGTTGAGACAGTCAGTTTGCTATATTTTAGGGTACAATTCTGAAGTAATAATTCAATAGTTAAATTGATTTAAAAGTCACATAAAATATAATAAATTGTTTTGTTTTTTTTTACAATATAGGGAAACTCCATTCACATCCATCGTTGATAAACCCTGTCCTAATCATCTGCTTTCTCTTTCTCTCCCCATGTCCTGAGCTGCTGCTACCAGTGCCCATCCCACTCCAGCAGAGTTTTATAAAACCATTCTAACCCCTTTCTCTTCCCTCCCCTCTCTGTTCTCTCTCTCTATCTTTCTCACATGTGCTGAGACGCCTGGCCGGCCGGTCTTCCTGGATGTGTCCGTCTGTGGTTCCAGCTTTCAGGAATCAGCCCTGTCCTTCTATTCATCAGAGTTATTACACAGCCCTTCTAACTCCTGCTTTTTTTCTCTTCCTTTCCTTTCTGTTTTCTCTATCTATCTGTTTTACATGTATGGAGATGCCCTGTTCCTGATGTTCCCAGCCTGGCTCTCCACTGCCCGCTGTGTTGTTCTCCGGCTCTGCAGCCCTGCACTGATTAACATTAGCACACTCAGTATCTGTTTCTGTATTAGCCATAGCTCTATAGTTTGTGCCCATCACATTCTTATATTCATAAATTAGTACCTGTTATATCAGCCATAGTTCACATTAATTCTCTGTACTGTTTTGTTCTGTTATTTGTTTGTTGTTTGTTGTTTGTTTGTACTGAGCGAAGTAGGATGGGTTCCTCGGACTGAGTCTTGGTTCCTTCCAAGGTTTCTTCCTCTTAAAGGGAGTTTTTCCTTGCCACTGTGTCACCATAAAATTGGCATCTCTGTGGTGCTGCTCATAAGAGGCGTGGACCTGTTTTTCCTGTAAAGCGGCTTTGTGACAACCTTTGTTGTAAAAAGCGCTATATAAATAAAATTGAATTGAATTGAATTGAATTGATAACTTTGGTTGAGAATTTTTTTAATGTGAGAAAACACCCTAAAGGTCTGAACAGCAATAATAATAAAAAAGTACCTGTAGTTGCAGGAACAATATGAATCTCCGGGTTGATTGCTTATTCACCATCTGGAGTCTGGGCACAAACCTGCACTGTGTAGTCCAGGCAGGTACATGAACGTGCCTTCAGCACCTGGCACCCATTCTCACATCAAACAGCCGCTATTAACAGATTCCTTTGAACCTTCTGAGAAATCAGCTTTGTTCCAGCAGATATTATAATACACTCACTGTCCTCTCTAGTAGAAACACCTTGTGCTCGTTTCAAACGGAGTTCTGCATGTTTACACGAATAATTCATTATTTTTTACCTAATTTTCTCTTTATGTTAAGCTGACCATACACTACACCAGGGGTCACTAAGGGCGTTTTCACACCTGTAGTTCGTTTCTCTGGTCCGAATCAGTTAAGGAGTTTGTATACTTGAAGCGTTTTCTCGCTCTGTTCGGTCTGGTTTCACATAGGCATAAATGTAAACGCACCAAAATGCGCATCAATAAACCACGCGAGCAGCCTGTGTCCTCTGATTGGTCAGAGCTGTCTGACACGGGAGTACGTTAAATATAAATATACGAAAAAATAAATACAGTAAGAAGATTCTGTGTTCCAGCGCAAATGTCTGTGCTTTAACACTGAACACTGAAACGCTGCACTTTCAAGCACAGTATTTCTACGTGCAGCGCAGATCTATACATAATAAACAGAGTCACGTGGCTGTGAGCAGTGAACGCAGCGCAGACGGCGCGTGCATGGACACAGCGTTTGTTCACAGCTGTGCTAATTAGCGTTATCTGGCTAATATATCAGTTTAAACTGTGCTTGCTTTATCAGCAGTTTAGCTCAAATAAATGGCTTATATTTAATAGCTGGGTCGGATCGAGACCGGATCACGTTCTCACCACAAGCGAACCGCTCCAGAGTTCGTTTGGTACCGGACCGAGACCACCTCCTCTAGCTGGTCTCGGTCCGGTTCTTTTGATCCGCACCCGAGTGCGATTACTGTTTTCACACCTGCTCAATCGAACCGCATTGAAGTTACAAACGGACTAGAGTTCGTTTTAACCGGACCAAATAGTGCTGGTGTGAACACGCTCTAATAGGCGGACCGCGGATCCGGATCCGGACCCAGACGTTGTCCAATGCGGACCCAAACCGACAAACTACTGAAAAGGATTTAATTCTGATTGTGTTCATTTAAAGCGGCGTAAATTTTCTTGTTCACACTGTAGCGACGCGGCATCGCTCCTAATCGCTTTCTCCGGCTTTCTCTCGCCGCTTTACGGCGTGTCTCCTGAAAGAGCAAGCAGTTTATCTGCCACCAACAAGAATGTGTAGAGTTGTAGTTCAGTGCTGTGTATGAACGAGACGCTGTTCTTTTTTTATCGCCCGGTGAACCCTGCTAAAACATCCAGCTCAGGACCAGCTGGTCCTCCGTCTCTGTAATCATACAGAGAGGTAACATAGAGCACAAAAGAGGACAAATTGTTGGTGCACGTCTTGCTGGCGCATCTGTGACCACGACAGCAAGTCTTTGTGATGCATCAAGAGCCACGGTATCCAGAGTAATGTCAGCATACCACCAAGAAAGTTTGAAAGGGATGTTCGGGCGCTAACCTGGATTGTATCCAAAAAAAAAAAACATAAAACCACGGCTGATCAAATCACGGCAGAATTCAATGTGCACCTCAACTCTCAAACCTGTTTCCACCAGAACTGTCCGTCACCACAATAAATTATTGTGCTCTAAAACCAGGTTTCAGTTTCATTGTCCAATCCCTGTAAGTTGAAGCAGCTAATGTTTTTTTTTTTTTACAGTGTACAGTATAGACAGTGTATTTCTCTCGTTTACATATATTAGTATAATAGATGTCCATCAAGGCTTTAAAGTGAGGAACCCAGGTTAAATCCAGGCCATGCCCTGCTGTACCTATATCATCACCTTCCTCACACTCTGCGTCTCTCAATCAGCCGGCATTCTGCATGCACACAAAAGCCTACGTACCGTCCTCCTTCCATTACGTGCACGGCCGTTCCGTTCCATGTGAAATGCTTAATAAACCATCTGCGCTTCTTTTAAAACCATCTGCCCAGCCTAATCACCCTCCAGAACGGCTCCACTTAAAACACTAAAGCCGTAATCAGAGTTCCCCCGTGCAGACGGCACGCCGAGCAGTCACACGCCGTGTTTTGGTGGGGAAAATGCTGGCTGGTTAAGTTGCAGCGACTGGGGTTTTGGTTACTACATATCCATTTATTATCCACTCACTGCATTACTGCTGATTCTCAAATCATTAGAACTCTTATTACAGCAAAACAATCACTCACACTCCCGAGCTAATGGTTCAGGTGATTAGGAAGCATGAAGTGATTAATGAAGCCATTGTGGGCCACAGAGCCGGTTTAATAGATGTGGGAACTTACAATCCTGCAGCCGTCTAGGGATCATTATCAGAATACTGTGCTTTTCCGCCCTCAAAAATCACTTTTTTTCACTATTTATCCTATATATTTGTAAGTTAGTGAGGTTAAGCCATAGACTGTGTATAGCTGGACAGAGCATCGTCTCTCAAAAGTGAAGCCACCACAGGTCGGGCGCCCCCTGCTGTTCGGTTTCAGAAAGCTGTGTAACCCCACCCATCCCCATAGGTTTCAATGGCAAAACAGACAACTTTCAATCATGTATTTTTCTAATATACTGTAATTCTACCTCCATTATTTAAATATAACAGCTAGTGTAACCTCTGATTATTAGTGTCAAATTTTTATATCCCCACAGAATTCATTTTTAAAACGTTATTCAGCTCTATTCAAAAAGGTGTGGTTATTGTAAAAGCGCTGGTTATGGGCGGGACCAATAACAGACCGTCAGCTCCGCCTGGCTCTGCAGCCTGTGACCTCGAGGCAGCCCTCAGAGGTGGGGTTATTTAAATGAGTAGGCTGTCTCTCCACAGTCTTTCTCCCTCCTCTGGTCTCTACTGAGCAGAATCGGGTTTCAGGATCGCCAACATGGCGGAAAATTTTGGCTTAATTTTCATTAAATAAATGGGAACGGCGACACGGCGTCCATCTTTTTTTTACAGTCTCTGGGTTAATCCTATTATTTCTGCTGTAGACTGAAAACATTTGGAAACAACAAAATATCAATATTTTAGCTTTTATTCCCAAGTATTTACACCTGGATCCAACACACAGTTCACTCTTTTTGAACCCACCCAATTTTCTTGTGAGAAAAAGCATTGGAACAGATAAAATAAATATAAAAATTTAAGTGTATAAGGCCTAGAGGACCTAACATACATCCTGCATGTCATAAGGCGTGTCACAATGCTCGTTGCTATCTTACACCCCATCAACAGTCTATTTTCGTGTCTTGTGCCTGTGCCGTTAAAATAGCGAGTTTAAAAAATTAATCTAAAATGATGGGTGTGGTGGTCTGGAAGTAAGGTGTGTTCAGGTAAATCTCTGGCGTGTTGGCAATGGGAAATACAAGTGCACCATTTTTTTTTTATTTTAGTCAAGTAGGAACTGTAAATGTCTGCACAAATTTAAAATGGAACATAGACATTCAGCTAGTTACGACCCTGCAAGGCTAAGAGGCATTTTATGAGTGACATTATCAACCGGTAATGCACTGTAACCAAAGCTCTCCGTGTATTACTCCGCCACATGCAGCACTTACTAGCAATGATGCAGCGCTTACAAGCCAAACAACGCAGCTACAAACAGAGCAGCAACGGAACTATTTTAGCTCGCGGAGTTTTCATCAGTGATGTCAGTAACGCGTTACTCTAATCTGACCCTTTTTTTCAGTAACGAGTAATCTAACGCGTTACTATTTCCAATCCAGTAATCAGATTAAAGTTACTTATTTAAGTCACTGTGCGTTACTCTCTCTCTCTCTCCACCTCATCTCCTCCACACACACACACCGCTCCCTTACCCATTCCCCCTCCGCTCTTCCCCAATCACACGCGTCTCGCTTTCTCCCCTGTCTCTCTCTCTCGCGCTCGGCGTGTCTTTAGTTTCCGCCCGTTTTCGTTTTCCGCCAGTTCTCGGCGCCCTATCTCTTTATATCTCTTTTTTTGCGGCCGCGTCGCAATTCACTAGCCAGGGCAGCGGTCTGCCACAAATTTGATTGGCAGAGGAGAGCATTTAAAGATTTTACACCACACGTGATTGGAAGTTCACTGTGGCGCAGAGCGCACATACCGTAAAGACAAGAAAAGTTCCGGTGCTTTAAATGAACACTGTCAGAATTAAATCCTTCTCAGTAGTTTACTGGTTTGGGTCCGTATTGGACAACGTCTGGGTCCGGACCCGGACCGCAGTCTGCAAATATGTGATCCCTGGTCTAGACCATATACACGGTTCTGTTTTATAAAACCACTCCTTGCTGCCCTGCAGAGAACAACAAGTTCAATGTTCAGTTTTACAGTGTTAAATATGTCAGGTCAGGAAAGACTTTCTTTATTTTATATATTTTTTATAAAAACAAGTATTTATGTTTAGTAAAATCAAGAAAGACCATATTTTATTTTTTATAAAAAAAAACATATTTATGTTAAGTTAATTTTTTTATTTTTATAAAAAAAAATATTTTTTTAGGAAATAGTTCAACTTAATAGAGATAAATTGTTGCTGTTAAACATGCATTTTCCAGTAAAGGGAGTATTGGCAAAACTGGTTATAATGTTTATGTTAAGGCGGCGGGAGATGGTGTCTGCAGCTGCTGAAAGTAACTAATAAAGTAACTTGTAAAGTAACTTAGTTACTTTTAAAATCAAGTAATCCATAAAGTAACTAAGTTACTTTTTAAAGGAGTAATCAGTAATCAGTAATCGGATTACTTTTTCAAAGTAACTATACCATCACTGGTTTTCATAAACAAACAGTTCGTATTTTCAGAACAAACCTGGTCAACAAAACACACCTTACAGTCACATGTTTCAATAATTTTGCTTACCAGAAAAAGTGTGGGGGGAGGGAGGGGTGATGGGGGTTCATACAGAAGGGTGTTATCTTCTTAAAAGTGTCCAGGTCATAAAAGCTCAAATGTCGATTGATGTCGATGTGCTATTTAAGCATTTAAAGGAGTCATTGGATGGAATCAGGCAACACTTTTGAGTTTGAGTTATTTGAAGCTAAAAAGCTGTGTTTCAGTCGTACATGCCATTTTGTGGCATTTCCTTTGTTCTGTTTCCCGCCTTTTTTCGTGTACCTCTACCTTTTTTTGTTTTCCACCTGTTTTCCAGTCTCCTCTGTGGAAAACCAAACCAAGTTCCACAAGCACACCCTTTTGACACAAACACTATTAAAACATGTTTATAAATAGCCAAAACAATTGAATAATCAAATAATTATTTATATACCTATGTAAACATATATAACTGAAGATATAAATAATTAAATAAATCCAAAAACCAACGAGCATTTTGCTCTGCACTTGGATCCAACACCACCCTCTCTCATAACATTAAGGTCTTCCTTCATCTTCTACAACTGCCACTGCACACCTGCAACAGAACGCTGACTAACCAGCCTGTAAAACACTTTTTACATTCTGCCCCCTAGTGGCTCGGAGTGCAACTGCTTACAGCCAGATACAGGTCTGACTGGAGTCAAGGCGAGCGAGAGGTCATTTTCTTCATGTGTTGCTGGTTTAGATGACACAGTTGTCCAGCTGGCGGCTGACGTTGACTACAGAGCATGTGTGTGTGAGTGTGTGAGTGTGTGTGTGTGAATGTGTGTGTGTGTGTGTGTGTGTGTGGGGGTATATGTATGTGTGTATGGATTAGCTGTTGTATGATGGGTACAAGACAAGTGGAGCTGACAGGGATTCATATGTGCTGCAGTTACTCACTCTCACAACAAACACACACACACACACACACACACACACACACACACACACACACACATGCAACACATATAGCACACATTCATTTAGCGGTTCATAAAGACGGTCGGCGTGAAAGACACTCTTGGAGCTGATTTAATATTTTTTGGCAGACTCCATTACCCATTAGGCCTTGGGCACGTTGTGTCCCGCCTCCAGGATGCAGCAGCTGTGCCTCTATACTGCTGCAGTGCTCATATGACCCCCTGGCCAAGTGTGTGTGTGTGTGTGTGTGTGTGTGTGTGTGTGTGTGTGTGTGTTTTAAGCCAGTACAGGCTACAGCATTTGAAAGCCCTGTCATGTTGGGCTTTTTTTAGATAGTGATCCTTCTGTAAGACATTTGGCATTGCTGTTCGTTTAACATGCATGTAAATTAATTATTAATTAACTAATGAACTAATATTTATTAATATGAAAGTCGGTCACCCATAGAGATACCCCAGCAATATATGTAGGGCAACCAATAACTTCACAGTGATGGTACCACTTTAAAATAAGGCTCCTTTATTAAGGGTTTATTAACTGTATATTATCGCTGTCCTATAAAAAAAAAACTTATCTCCATTTTTGTCGATTTTTATTTTACTATATAATTTAAACAGACCTTTAAACTGTCCTTTACACTGTGCCAAAATATCTTGATGAACAGACCAATAGAAATACTTCAAAATGTTCCAAAATTAACTCTTTTTACATTGACTTCTATTGAAAGTTTACAAGGTTTTTTCTCCCTTCTGTAAAGTTGTTGTTTCGGAGATTGTATTTGAACATTAATAAACAAATTTTAAACCGGGCAAATGTTTATTAATTGCAGTTAATGTTGCTAATGCGCTCATTTGTATTTACAAATGTGATGGCAACATTTTTTTAGTTTTAAAAAATGTGACAAATAACAGTTATAAATCATTAATTAATGAGTTAATGGTATATTAATGAATGTTATTAAAAAGTGTTACCAAATCATCATTTAAAAAGTGAGTTACACCAACACATGTATGTTTGTGACTAAGATAAAAAATGATATGTGGTCCTCACTTAAGTTTCTCACACTTATAACTACATAACACACTCACACACACACACACACACACACACACACACACACACACACACACACACACGTGTGTGTGAGGTTAGTATGTGAATAGTGTGTAGTATAGCCACTGGATGTGAATGAATAATTCATGATTAAGGCGTAGTAGTTACTGAATAATTCATAGCAGTAAATGAATAGTAATGTTAAAATGAATAAGTGAGTAATAAGCCTGTGGTTTAAGGGGTTAAATAGAGCTCTCTCTCTCTCTCTCTCTCTCTGTGTGTGTGTGTGTGTGTGTGTGTGTGTGTGTCTGGACCGTCCTCTTGCTAAATCATCCCTCTCTACTGTGCTTTCCCATTTCCCCACTGTGATAATAACAGCACATGCAGTGTAGAGAGACCGCCAATACACTCAATTCTCCTTTCTCTCTCTTTCTCTCTCTCTCTCTCTCTCTCTCTCTCTCTCTCTTTCTCTCTCTTTTTTAGAGAATGCTTCAATCAATGGTGCTGTAAAAGCTGGAGCAGAGAAGGACACAAGGTTGGTGGCAGCAGTGATTAGCAGAGAAGTGAGGTGGTTTGTGTGTGTGTGTGTCTGTGTGTGTGTGAGTGTTTGGAGTGTGTGTACTGGTAGGACTACCAGTGATCTCTCATCTCCAGACTACATTTTCCAAAATGGACTACACACTGACATCACTTACTCACTCCCTCACATGACACCATCACCAGACCACCATCACCAGAATATTGACTTCACCTGTTTTACTCACTATATATACCCCTTCACTTCACTCATTAATTCCAAGTATTTGATCTGGTTCCGTTCATCATCTACAAAGGATTTTTCTTACCCGTTTATCTGTGTGACCTTTTCTGTTATCTCTATGTTATCTCTGATGCTGCCGTGCCATGCTTTGACCTGGAATGTCCCACTAGCCATGGTAGGTTTGCTGCTTTACGTTTTTTTGCATTTTATTTTTTGGCCTTACTTGTTTTTAAGCACAATTATAACCAACTTTTTCTTTCAATAAAGCTTTTTATCTTTTTATCTGTGCTTGTCTCATCCCTGGACCTGATAATAACAAAAAAAATAAAAACACATATAACAATCCAAGAGCAATGGACTTTTTTAATTGTTAAAGATAAAGATTAATCAGGTATTGGAAATGGAATATAAAAATGCTTTCCATGTTTTTCGCACTATAAGGCACACCAGATTATAAGGCACACTGCTCATAAAAATCTGTTTTCGGGTCTATTTTTTAATGCATAAGGCGCATTTTGCAACACTAGGAAGGAACAGGGGTGTTGCTGTGTTTTCCTTCTAATTCAACAGGTCTCATCTAGCTAAGCTAAGTATACAAAGCTGTAATTATTTAAAGTTTTAAAGTGCTGGACGTTAATCTACACAGATTTCTCTCCTGAAAGCTGTTTATTTGGGTGAGTAAAGCACTTCTGTTCATTTACAGTAACCTTAGCTTCCAGATTTTCACTAAGGCTGGGTGCAGCAGCATTAGCATTAGCAGCTAACCACTAGCGGTAGCCACGGTTAACAGCAGGCTACAGGCCGATAAGACTTACCTCTGTGCACCTTATAGAATGAAAAATACAGTAAATATCCTTATCAAGTACAACAGTTAAAATATTAATGCGGTTGAACAAAAAAACATAAAATATTATTATATTAATATTTTTTATTATTCATACATCAAGGGCTCTCCTTGCTAACAAAAACAGTGGGGAATACTGATTACAGCAAATATTATTAACGTGATGGTCCATAATGTAATTCTTATGACATGTTTACAACCACGTCTTTTTTTTTAACAGCACACAATAACATCAGGTAAAGTCTGGTTGGATTAAATATTTAAATATTCCTGTTGCATCTACCTCTAAATACCTGCTCTGAAAGGGTTGCTAAGCTCACACTCAAATCAAAACAAACTAAGTGGGCCAGTTACCGAGCAATTACACAGTTAATGGCGTGCTCTTAGATATCAAAATGAGCGTTTATTGTTGACCAAACTGCAGTTGGTGGATTTGATGCAGCTGAGCAGATGCAGAAGCTTGATGCACACTGCTTACTCCTTCTTGTTTATTCGAAAATATTCAAAAGAAGCATACTGATTTAATTCATTTATTAGAATACCACCCCCCAAACCCACTCTCTTGGGAAAACTAATGCTTTTTATTTTACAGTAAATAAACAATAAATGCAATGTAAAATGTTAAAGATCCACTAAACCCTAAAGCATATTTTTTTTCATTATTAGTGTAATATGTTCATTTAAAGTAATAAAACATGCTACTCCTGCTTAAAAATGTTAATAAATATACAGTTTGTAACCTGTAAATAATTGCTTTAACCGTGGTAATTTCTGCCTCTGCAGCGCCCTCTCAGGTTCAGCTGTGCTATAGGCGAGGATGATGTGTCCGTGTACTTTGGTTCGCAGGCACCTAATCACAATATACAGATCTATAACCCTGCTGACGTCCAACCACACTCCTGCTGATGCAGCTCAGCCAATCAGCTCTCCCTCTTGTTCCACCTCTAAACCCATACATCACCCAGTGACCCACTCAAACGACCTCTCAAAAAAAACACTTCTCCCATTTTTTTTTGTGCTCCTTTAAGTAAATCCATTTAATGGCATCTTTAAACAGTTTTCCATTAATGAAAGATTAAATAACGTGTTCTTTTTCCACAGATCTTTCAGAAAGAAAAATAAAAAAAAACAAATAAACAGTTTACACAACAGGAAAATAATAAAGCAGACAGAAATGCAGTCTTATTTTATTGTGACTCAGCTGCCATTTCCTAGCTCTTAGCTATAATCATAGGGTGCTCTCCGAGCTGAAAAGACTTCCAGTGTTTCTATTCACGTTTAGCGCAATGTGCTGAGGTGACGAATAAAAGGAAAAAAAATGACAAACAATTCCGCGGTTGACTCACGGCCCCGATGCAGCCTAGATTTACAACACGTCAATTCTGCGCCCTGCACTTCTGCAGAACAAAACCACT
The DNA here is from genome assembly GCF_023375975.1 of Astyanax mexicanus. Taxonomy (NCBI): domain Eukaryota; kingdom Metazoa; phylum Chordata; class Actinopteri; order Characiformes; family Acestrorhamphidae; genus Astyanax; species Astyanax mexicanus. The sequence goes on from NC_064421.1 coordinate 43,056,304, forward strand.
ATCTGCAGCTCTCTTTCACTCACAGAACGGAGAGAGAAAGGCCTGTTATTTCACTTCCAGAAACTTTTTTCACACGAGAACTTGGGCGAAATGGAAATGTTTCGCCCCGGTGAGCTGGACTGAGGACGTGCCGAGGCTCCGGTAAAGGTTACTCTTCTAGTGTCGGAATTTCAAAGCCGCTGCGGATCCAGGATAATGTTATTCCGCACTGGAACCGCCTCTTCCTCCGCTACCTGAGGCGGCTCTGAAGCACATTAAGTGCTGAATTAGAGATGGCATTAAAGGCACTGGCAGCCTAATCCTAGCAACGGTTCTGGCATGCAAATCAACATTAAACTCAAGTCCTAAAGCAGACTCAGCTATAATTTCTGTTTGGTTGTTGTTTTAGTACAATTTTCAAACAGAAAAAAATCTAGGGGTGCGTTTCCCCGATAACGGGCGAAAAAAACGTTAAAACGTTAAAAAATGACGCAACTTTAAGAATGCCAATTTTACACCTGTTTCCTAATGAGTTTTAAGTAGTTATTTGTTGACTCGTCCATATATACCGTCGCTGGCTGTCCAATGAAAAACAAGCATCTCCAAAACAGCCACTTTAAAAGAGAGAGAATGAAGTGCTGTAAGATTTGTTGGACTTGATAATAAAACACAGTGGATCAACACCAGCAGATGACATGTCTCTCTAAACCATCACTGATTGGTGGAAACTTCACACTAGACCTCAAGCAGTTTGGACTGTGTGTCTCTTCATCCACTCTTCCTCCAGACTCTGATCCCTTGTTTTACAAATAAAATGTATAATTTACCAGTGGTCAATTATGGATTTCATTTTCCAGCAGGACTTGGCACACTGCCCACACTGCCAAAAGTACCAATTGGTCTTAATATAATATTGAAATTCTCTGAGACACTGCTTGTTGGGTTTTTATTAGCTGTAAGACATAATCATCAATAATAAAAGAAATAAACACTTAAAATAGATCACTCTGTGTATAATAGGTCTTTATACTCTTGACACCATTTGTTCTCTTATGTGGACATCTGCATCATGATTCTACATTTTTTTTTAAATGTTAACCCTTCGTCCTCATATAGAGACACTGCCTGTACCATCTGGTGGTTGCATGACTACATTACTCTCAATTGATTAAAAATAAGATGGCGAGAATCCCAGTCACAGGTTTCTACAGCCAGTCCAGACAGAAACATGGGCCAGGTTAAAATTCTTATCCATTTTTATGTTTGAAACTAGTTTATTTACTTACTGTAGAAAGCTCAAATTTTGTTTTTGGACTAACAAGGTTCTTCGGATCCCACATTGTAAGGGCTGTCTGGTGGTGTTGCCGCAGTTCTTCTTCAGTTGTTCACCGACGTGTGTTTCAGAACTTTCGAATCGGACAGTTCTTCGCGCCTGACACTCTGACTGAAACTCCACCCTCTGATTGGCTCAACAAGAGTACATTATAATATACAGCCGATGGGTACAACCTCGCTGAGGTGCGCGTGTCACACGTTCAAAGCGTGAGACTTGAGAACACTGGTTAGCTGGTTTAAAAAAGACAGAAGCTGTGTATGAGCTACTATTTTGAAATGCATTTGTTCGGCATTTCTGTATATTTTTCTGTGCAGCGGTAAAACATGATGCAATAATAGCATAAATAGCAAATCTGACCTGGCTGGAAGTGATAGTTTGATGGCATACTGATGTAAGTTAGAGTAAATAGCGTATAAAAAACAGTGTGTTCCTTTATACCTCTACTATATACATCTAATTTCTAATTAACAGCGTACTCTGAATGCACTGTAGGTATTGAATGGGGTGAATGAGCTGGTTTTCTGGCACTGCCTTGTGAGGCTTGTTCGAATGAAGCCTCACAAAAGAAGAAAAGAGAAGAAGAAGAAAAGAAGGCATTGTCTGGTGGATTCGAGGCCAAACTGATTTTGCGTATTGAACTGGTGCCATCTCTTGGCTTAAACTTCATCCCCTGATGAATTAAAATACTCTAGCACCTATAGGCCTGTCACGATAAAAAAAAATTTGCTACCGATATGTTGTTCCAGAAACAGAAATGATTGTGATAAACGATATTGTTTACATTTTAAAACTATTAAATGGCACTTATTTAATGAGAACTCCCTTTTAAAGACAATACGCATTCCTGTTCATGCATCTAATCATGACATGCAGCCCCGGTCTGTCCCAGCTGGCACACGTTGAACACGATGAAACGTAGCCTTCAATCAAGAGATATGCAGACAGTAAGAGAAATTTTGACGCAATACGAACATAAGAGACACTAAAGTTAAGCGACTGGAGCTGCACTGGGTTGTTACTCTGTTTCTTTAAGTTTGGTTTAGGTGTTGATGGAGGGCATTTTTCCTAATAAAGGTATGTTTTGAGTTAATTTACTTCCTGTGTTTGTGTCTCTCTGTGCTTCCGCACTATCCCCAGGGGCACAGTCAGAATATATGTGCATTTTCTAGCCCTGGTGAAAAAAAATATATACTTAATTGTTTTTAAAACATATAGAGAAATGTCTAAGTAAGCTGTAAATATACTAACACACTTATGTATTTAACTAAAATCTATTAAAAGTGCATTAATGTTATGCTTTCATCAAATATTTGAAAGTAAACTTTGAACATACTTTTAAAATAAACACAATATCATGTATTTTAAAGAAATAGACTACAATGAAGTACACTTCTAGTTTAATGTAATTCAATATACTTCTAAAATACTTATTCACAAATATACTTGTTACATTTTTAGCAAAGTGCATAAAAAACAACTGTTACAGTAGTTCACTTAAAGTTTTAATGCATCGTAACTTTTTAGGAAGTAAATTAAATTACTACATTGTTAATCCTTGTGTGGTGTTCATATTTTTGTTACTCGTTTACTTTGTTACTTGTATTTAATTCAGCAAAATTAAGCAATTTTACATTAAAATGCTTTACACATGCTTGCTTCACCTAAATTGCAAGCAATATAAACAGCTTACATGGTTAATATTTGCCCTTTACCTTTCTTATGTTACATTTCTTTCAAAAAGTGCTACTCTTTTTTTATTAGTTTTTTAATAAAATGTAAAAGAAAATGAATTAAACTCAAGATATGAGTAGAAAATTTGTTTAGTTTCAAATTCACAAATGAAGCAATGTTTATTAGGCCTTGGCCAAACATACTGTATGCAATATAAATGGTTAGGGGGGGGGGGGGGTGTACAGTGTGTGTTTATCGAAAATGTGTTTTGATATATGTTTTTCACAAAAAATGAGCCAATGCCAATGAGTTTGAGTTAGAATTATTATTTTTTTGTATCATTTGATGAAAAATGAAAACGGGTCCCACAGACCCGAACACCACACAAGGGTTAACACACTACACTAAGGGTTAGTCGATAATGTAATTATTGTAACAGTGTATTGTAATAGTGCTACCTTAGCTTGAATTGTAAAGCCACAAAACGTTGAAGAAGCTGAGTGTGAGTTTGAGCTGTCCCAGAGTACCTCATACAAGCTCCCACAGACCATGACGAGGAGCTATATCAGAGAGCGAAAGAGAGAAAGAGAGAAAGAGAGCGAAAGAGAGAGAGAGAGAGAGATAGAGAGAAGTGGAGGGTTAGGGAGGGCGAGAGAATTCAGTTTCCTCCAAGCTGCCCAAATCAATACAGCTGACAAAACCATCTCTCTGTGAAGAAAGGCTAAAGGAGAAACCCCCGAGAGAGAGGGAATGTAAGAAAATATAAATAATCAATCTCTAAGTGGTGCCGCTCTGAAAAAACAGAAGGCCACAGATACCAGAGAACACGCTGGCTGTGTGGATTTTTATTTATTTATTTATTTATTTATTTTAGCTTTCACATTCGGCTGGTTTTTGGCTGCAGTCGGAGGATGCTTTTTGTGCCCGGCGATTGAATTATGAGGATCTATTTTTTTTTTTTTATAGACGCTTGTTTACTGAAGGAGCCCAGGTTAAGTGCAGCCGCAGGGTATCGAACAGCTTAATCCAAAAAATGCAAAACACGCACATTTGCGACGCTCGGCTGCGCGTTCGTCGGGAGAGCGCTCTCTCTCTGCGATTAAAATATCGCCAGCGCCGATCGATATCATCATTTTTCAGAGTGTTTTATCTTTAACGCCCGCTACTCGCGTCGTCATCATTTACCAGTCAATTGTATTGACTCGTGTAATACAACTGGGACTCGATGGGCCTTGAGGGAAAACTGATGAGCACTTATTGTTTCCTCCACCCCCCTGCTGGCTTCAGTGCAGAAATCAAAGCTGTTTATTCTCTTCTCTTTTTCTTGTTCCAGGCGTGTCTTGGTCTCTATGCTACTTGGAGTCGCACTGGATGTCTAACGGACGATAGTTATATTAAAAAGCTCCACTAGGTAGGATTGAGATTTTGTGCTCGTGGGCTCCCCCTACAGTTGTAGAGTGTAATAAATGTTTCAGACAGATTCGTTTCTCTTCCTCGTTTTCTGGCTTTCACAGACATATTCGGTCTCTTTCCAGCTTCTGCCAGAGTGTCTGTATGTTAGTGTAAAGAATGAACCAGTAGTCCTTGTAGAACTGTTAGAACTAAAGGTCATTTGGATGCAGACCGAGACTCTCTCCTCTCACAGGTCTTGGTTTGGTTTGTTTGGTCCAAACCTTTTGGTCCAGACCGCACCAAAGATGCAGAGTCCATTTTAACTGGACCAAATAGTGATGAGAAAACACCTTTAGACTAGTTCTGGACAAGATATCGCCAGTCTCGTCTTTTTTCCACCATTTTTCCACACCCACTGAAGGGTGACTGAAGGCTGTGTTTAAACATAAAGCCAAGGCGAGGAGGGTGTGGAAAACGGTTGCATGGAATTGTCCATGGTTCAGTTGGATTTTCCATGGCTCAAAAAGATGTTCTGGTCTGGATTTTACATGTAAAAAAGGTTCTGACACCAATGAGAGCGCTCTAGGTGTTTGGGGTAGGTGTGAGTGTTTGAGTGACAGGGGGTGGCAAGTTCATTTCACTTCTAAAATGATTCCGTGAGCTCTCCCGGTATTACGAGGATTACCGAAATCCCATTAGCTTTGGCTTATATGCAAACATTGCGGAGGCCGCTGCCTAATGTTTCGCGTATCTTATTTCCTGATATGAAAATGGATGGGGCTTTAGGTGTTCTACATGATAAACAGAGGCTACATTCAGCTAAGTTGAACACTCCTAAAGCATCATGGCTGTTCTCTTTTCAGTGTAAAGAAGCTCAGTGGCACTCCTCGATGATTGCTTGTTCGCTCCGTCCAGAATTGCAATTGGAAATCAAAGGAAATGGATTATGCCGGTGAGTGAGCTGGGTAGGTGAGCATGCTAGGCTAATGCTTTTTGGCGTAATTGCCAGAAATGTAATGATGGCTCATTTTGACCTGTCTTGTTCCGTAGTATCCTGCTGAGTAGTATCCTGTCCTTAATACAATGCCCAAGTCTGAACAAATCTAACTCTTTGGGCCCTATTGTTGTGATCTATACCACATCAGTCAATTTTGTATTGCACAGCTGGATTTGGGACGTGTCGGCGTGTCTTTGGTATCATGAGGGCACAAAAAAGTATGCCTTGTGCGGCTCGAAAATGAATCATAACGTAAAATAATTCAATCAGCCAATTGCCATTCCCTTAAAGAGGCAGAGCTCAGACTTTGGCATGCTCGTATCTTAACAGCACGGCGCTTTGTGCATCTCATGCTGTGAAGCTCCACCAGCAGCTCATTTAAGGGAACAGAAATGTTATTTTACTCTTTTATCTCTTTATTGTTGAGGGGTGTAAGTGTAGCCAGGTGGTGAATTGAGAATACACCTTTAAAATGTGTGTCTGTAACTTTAAGAAACACAATCAGAAGTGTTGTCACCCTGAGAGAGGAAAGGGAGGAGCTAAGAGCATGGTAGAGAAGGAGGCTCAAGCTGCAGTGAATGGTGGTGCTCCATTTTAGGATCCATCCAGAGCCATCCTTATGAAATAAGAGGTAAAAATCAGGAAATACTGAACAATATAAGGTTTAGTTGGCCTATAACAGTAGTAGATGCCTATATTGCCTTTCTAAACATGTATTTTGAATGAATCACAACCAGATGCGGGCAGATGGCATTGTTTCTGTGGGGTAGTGTGCTCCTCGTGTTCAAGCCTTGTATTTTTCTGGGTTACAGAAGCTGTTTATCCAAATTCTCTTAAAGAAATGCTCAAATCTTGTTGAGTAAAGCTGAGTAAATTGAGGTGAGCTTAAAAACAAAAATAAAAAAGAGCTCTGTTAATGGTATTAAGGTGGTATTAATGTTATTTATCTATTTTCTGTAATTAGTGCCACTACCAAATACTGTACTGTGTTCTAAGCTAGGGGTTTACAGTGTATTCATTTTATTTTTGTTATTTTGAGTATAATTTAATCAGAATAAAATACCCGAAAAACAAAATATTTTGTCATTTGGTGTGCGTCCTTTCCCCGGTGACATAAGGTAGAAAAGGGCATCGCCACGCACCTTGAGTAGGGTGTGCAATTGGGCTTTTTATGTTAGTAGCTAAACTGTTGGGAATGTAGCTGAACAAAAGTTTTAAACAAATTTTTCAAACACATAGTTAACCCTCTATGGCATGATCTACGGCAAGCCTGTTTTAGATCATTACTCTGTTCCTTAACATTTAAATATATAAAGAAGTGTGCTTAAATGCATCATTTAAAGCATATTTTGACTATTTTGCTTCAGGTTTTTTTTTTTTTACATTACACAGTTAGATCACACTGGAATGGTTTTTGAGTGGTATATCAACAGCGACCACCAAGCTCTCAAAAAGTTGGCTAATTTTTTAGCCAGGGTTAGCAGCAGACCTCAGGTTGATAATATTCACCTCTGAATGAGAAAAGGGCTAGCACCTTAGCACTGTGAGTGGCTAATGCTAATACTGATTCAGTCTTAGTGTTGGAGAACTAAAGTGAAACTCCTGTATAACTCTGCACCTAGTGGCTTTACTGCTCTTTACTTGTAAAATGCATACATAAGATGCACCGGATTAAAAGTTGCACTGATGATTTTAAGTGCGCTTTATAGTGCGAAAAATATGTTAATTAAAATAGTTTATTTTTAAACATTTGTCAACTACTTTGAGTTCGAAAATTTGAACATTTGTGGCCACATATACAAACAAATGTGATTTTTGAGTTGATCCAACTACTATATAATAATTGAATTTTTTATGTTGCCATTGGTAGCTTCTTTTCTATTGGTGCCAAGCACCATCTATTTGCATATTGGAAATGTGTCTCCCAGTTTGTAGGCACCCCAGGTTTCCCTAGGTAAAACTGCTATCAGAAGCACACTGCTGCTACTGTAGCTCAGCCAATCAACTCTCATTCCTGACCTCCCTCTAAACCCATACATCACCCAGTGCTCCATCCAAACTACTCCTCCAATTTTTTCAGAGGATTTAGTACCCCTGAATGTAAAAAACATTTTGAAGAGACAATCGAGCCAAAACTGAGTTCAGCATCCTCCTATTTTACCATCATAAAAGTCCAACTGCGGCTTCCAAAAACCTTCAAAGTTTTAAAAGCGTTTTACATCTCCAGCGTAAGATAATGAATTATGTTGAGCGGAGGACACGGCGCGGTGACGAACGCCGTGGAGGTAATCACCTCCCGCTCCCCTAAAATAAGTCTTTCAATGCTTTTAACCTTCAGCTTCAGAACCAGAGCGATCGCGCCAAGCCGCCAGAGTCTGCGGGCCCTCGGCGGAGAGGAGTGTGTGCTGGAGATGTGTCAGATCATGGATGCCAAGAGGCGATAATAAGCAGTCAAAACCCATTATTACCCACAATGCAAGAGTGCTGGCTTCAGAAGAAACATGACGTCTTCCCTAATGGTCTTCCTGCTTCTCACACTGACGGAGAGAGATGAAGATAGAGAGTGAGAGAGAGAGACAGAGAGAGAGAGAGAATGAATCAGTTATTTCCATGAAGCACTGTAACTCTTTTTCTACATTTTAAAGTAAAGAAGAAAACCAAAAGACTAAAGATTGGATTAAAAACCAATTGGCCTTAAATCAGGACGATTATCCTGTAGTTTAAGCCAAGTTATGTCAACTACTACTGACTGCAGCCTGCGGAAGGCCGGAGTTGGACGTCCAGCGTGTCCAGCCCCGCCCACTTTGTCAGTGTCATGTCGTCCAGCCCCGCCCTCTTTGTCAGTGTCATGTCATCCACCCCGCCCTCTTTGTCAGTGTCATGTCGTCCAGCCCCCCCCTTTTGTCAGTGTCATGTCGTCCAGCCCCCCCCCCTTTTGTCAGTGTCATGTCGTCCAGGCACCCCCTCTTTGTCAGTGTCATGTCGTCCAGCCCCGCCCTCTTTGTCAGTGTCATGTCGTCCAGCCCCCCCCCTTTTTGTCAGTGTCATGTTGTTCAGCCCCGCCCTCTTTGTCAGTGTCATGTCGTCCAGCTGGAGCACCTGCCCCTTTGGCTCTTACTGCTCAAAGTGCCCTTCTGTCAATCATTATATGTATTTTTGTAAGTGTATGTGTAAAAGTCACACCCGTTTTGGCCGGGAAACTACCGTATTTTACTCCTCTTTCTATGTAAATTTAATGCATTATATTTAATAAAAAAAAAACAAGACAGTATTAGTGAGGAGACAGAGCTGCTTAAGGTAAATTTTTGTGCCCTCACGATACCAAAAACACACAGTGAAGTGTGTTTGGTTAAGTATCTGGCGTGTCGCTATAGCTTGGTGCCGGGAAATACGCCAGGTGCGCTACTGACTGATTAAAACCCTGACAACAGTCAACAGTCAGTCACCCAATCCTCTTTTAGCCATGCAGGAACGTTGTACAAAACAGACGCGATGCTGATCGCAAATCAACAATAACGATTATTTAAATAATGATTATTTAGGAAATTAGTACATGCCTTTTGCTCATTTCGAGCTGCTTAAAGTTGATTTTTTTGTGCCCTCACGATGCCAAAAACACACAGACACGCTCTAAATCCAGCTGCACGATGCACAGTTGATGTCTTGCCTATGAATGGCTAAAATAGGGCACTGAGTGGTGAATAAATGTGGGAAACAGCAGTGAGATTGTGTAGCTACTGTATGCATGTGTTAGTGCGTGTGATTTGTATCTTTGTATCTTATCTAAGCTGACTGCAGAGATTTGGTTGATAACTGATACAGGTAATGCTGGCCTTTATCACGACTTCAGCAGCCATATATAAATAATCTGTTTTGGGACAGCCCTCATCAACACATAGCACCATAGTAGTATTTACCTAAATGTGTGTGTGTACTGTATGGGTGTGTAAGTGGGTTTTTACTCCGTATATATATGTTTACTCTGCAGTTTCCATGAACTTTCCCATTGTCATCAGTAAACACAACACACAGCTCCTTCAGAGCAGGCTAATCTACCCAATCCACCCCCAGTAAAAAACAGATGAGTAAGTGGAACAGGTCCAAATTGTTATGGGAGAAACTGTCGATTACACTATTCTGATATCTAAGCTTAGATGACCTTAATGACTCAAGGTTTCCAGTCACCTTTGAGTGGAGTGTGGAGGACAGAAATGTTTTTTTTTTCACACAATGTCTGATTATATTGAAATATGTATTAGATGTATTACTATTTACAGGTATATGTATATATGAGCAAAATAAACAATGTTTTGTTCTATAAACCACCTTTCCCAAAAATTCCAAACAAAGTGTCGTTTAGAGCATTTATTTGCAAAAAATAATTAAAAAAAAGTTTAAAAAAAGCAAAAAAAAAAAAAAAAAATGCAGTACTTTATATAATAGATCAGTACCTCAAATAATGCCAAAAAATTTAGAAACAACATTTAAAATACGCAAAAATATCAAGGGTTATGATTCAAGTCAATAAATTCTTTAAAAGCATGAAAAATAACCATTAAGACAGGGGTGTCCAAACTTTTTTTGTTGGGGGGCAGAAGGAGAAATATATTTGAAGTCACGGGCCACAGACTCTGTAATAAAACAAATAATGAAATATACCACTTTAAATAATACTTTTTTCCTGATTATTTCATTTACACACCATTTTACTTGAGTTACTATCTTTATCTTTGACAGTGTTGTGTAAACTAAGATTTTTCAAATTGATGTTTAATTTCATGATGTCTCTTAATATTAAACTCCTAATTACGGCAACTTTTAGACTCTTTGGCCCGTTTTTCTGCGCTAGAAATGCGCACCCTCTCCGCTTTTAGACTCTTTGGCCCGATTTTCTGCGCTACAAATGCGCACCCTCTCCACTTTTAGACTCTTTGGCCCGTTTTTCTGCGCTACAAATGCGCACCTTCTCCGCTTTTAGACTCTTTGGCCCGATTTTCTGCGCTAGAAATGCGCACCCTCTCCACTTTTAGACTCTTTGGCCCGTTTTTCTGCACTAGAAGTTTGATTCTAATAGCGCTTGTGTGGTGTCAAAAAAACGGCAGAGATTTGCCTTCTAGGCTAAAGCTGTGTGTGTATGTATGTATGTGTGTATGTGTGTGTGTGTGTGTGTGTGTGTGTGTGTGTGTACTGTCGCACAGTTTGATCCTGTTTGTCACAGCGCTTTGTCTACTTGGCCAAGACGTCTCTGTCACTCAGAGAACGTGAGTATCTTCATATTTGTTTTAATTAGCCGCAGCGTTTTAGCGCCAAGCGCTTATATTAAAGCTTTTGTTTTTGTTTCCAGTTTGGGTTCATGCAGCGGACTGTGGAGAGACATTTACAGCATTCAGGAGAGAGAGAGAAAGAGAGATAGAAAGAGAGAGAGAGAGAGAGAGCTCTGAATCTAGTTATGAAGCCGAGCGCTACAGTGCCAGGTTCATATTAGCATTCAGTCACTTTGCTGCTGTTTCTGCCTGAAGCGACAGCGACTCTGTGGACACACTGAAGCGGCGGAGGAGCCGGAACTCTCAATTTCCCATTCAGATCTATTTAAGAGCTCAAATGGCTGAAAGTTTCAGCAGATGTTCATGTCCTGCTACATTCTGCTCACTGCAACAATCTGAAACCCATACAGTCCAAATGTTTTTCGGGGACCCTTTCTAATAAATGTATTTAGCTACATTAACCCAAAACACCCCCTGGTGATCTTTGTGTGTCACCGACCCTTTAAAAGACGTGTAAAGTTCCTCACGGCACTCTGTCCCTCATGTTAACTCATGAAATCCCTAAGTGACATATACTGAGCATCCTGAGCATATGCATCACCATATGACATATGACAGTTTGTGAATCCAACCTTATCTACTGTTATTTACAGAATGTAGGAGTGCTGGGTTTGCGCAAATAAAAATAAAAAAACGTTTTTAAAAATGTGATTTTTGCTTCTAAAGATCTGTTACAAGCATTATAGCAATATAATGCTTAAATAATAAAATATTAAACATTTTATACAACTAGTTCAGACTCTACATTACCAGTCAAATGTTTGGACACACCTTAAATTCAGTGTTTTTTTTATTATTTCATTATTTTAATAATTTTATTTCTGATTTTTCCCCATTTTCTCACAATTTGGTTATCCAATTGTCCCACCCCTTTGTGCGTCCCCATCACCAGTGGCACCTGCGACCCTTGGAGGATGCGGACGAGCACACGCCTCCTCTGCCTTGTGTGAAGTCAATCACCGCTTTTTTCGAGCTGCTGCTGATGAATCATTGCCTGAGCAGCATCACAGCACGCTCGGATGAATGCACAGGGGCTAGGTTCAGATACATCTGCTCACAGATGCCTCGTGCCGCCCAGCGCCACCTTTAAGTGTGATGAGAGCCATCTACCCACCCAGAGGGAGCAGGGCCAATTTTGCTCCCTCTGAGCACCGGCAGCTTGATGGCAAAGCTGCATGAGTGGGGTTTCGAACCTGCGACCTCTCGCTCATAGTGACAGCGTATTAGACCACTGGACCACTCGGCGCCCTATTATTTCATTATTAATTGATGCATTTTAGATGACTACAAAAGTCATCTAAGAAGATAGATGGCAGAAGATACAGGAGCATCCGAGCCTCCACTTGCAGACTCTGCAACAGCTTCTTCCACCAGGCAGTCAGACTTCTCAACACACAGAGACAGAGCTGAACTCCCCACCACTACTCACCCTACACACTCACACAGAAATGAACTGTACTCCCCCCCCCCCCCCACCAACCCTTACACACTTAAAGAATGAACTTCACCCACACACACACCCACTCAGCACACAGAGACAGAGCTGAACCCCATGCCACCCACCATACACCCATCACACTATATATGTACTTTAAGAAATTAAGGTCAGTCCATCCGAAAAAATTCAGCTCAAGCCAGAACCACCCTAGTGTTCCCTAGGCTGAATTGCAAATCATGGCATTCTGATTGGATTTTATTTTGCGCTCTATCCTAACTCTTGGAACTGAACTGACTGAACCAAAAGGACCATAATTATTCTCTTCATTCTGGACATTCTGTACTTCATAGCAAATAAAGACTCTAAAGCCTGCTTTGAGTATCAGAGTCCGAGTGAAAGAGAACAGAAGCAGCTGGTTTGAATCTGAAACTCTCAGCCTGTGCTCTGAACCCGCTGACCAGAGCAGCCGAGAGTACAGAAACGGTCAGCCTGTCCAAACCCTCGCTGCCACTTTCTACCGCCTCTCAGTCCCTCTGTTCCCATGGATGCAGAGAAAACGCTGGACATCTCTACAACACTGGCCTCTCAGTGCTGACTAAGAAAAACAGCTCGCCTTGTTTTCTGTTCTTTTTTCTTTCTGTTCTTTTTTCTATTATGTACTCTGTTTCTCTTTACTTATTTTGCTTCTTTCACTTACTTACTTATGCCTTTTCTATTCCTCCCACTTGTTCTGTCTTTCTGTTCTTTTCTGGTTCCATACACACTTTTCTTGCTCTCATTTTTTGTTTTTGCTTTTCTCTTTTCTTTTATTACCTCTCTCTCTCTCTATCTCTCTGTCTTTCTCTATTTATCTCTCTCTCTCTCTTTCTGTGTTCTTAGTCTTGTAAGGCTGAAACGTTGTGAAAAGCAAACAGCAAACAGTCGAACAGTAGATCACTAAATCAGCAAAAAAAAAAAGTATAAATACCAAACACCACCAAGAATAAAAGCTTATCTTCTCCTTATTATTTTTTATTCATTTATTTTTTGTGCACTGCTATAGGGTTTGGACAATGAAACTGAAACACCTGTCATTTTATGTTCATAGTTTCATGGCTAAATTGGAGCAGCCTGGTGGCCAATCTTCATTAATTGCAAATTGCACCAGTAAGAGCAGAGTGTGAAGGTTCAGTTAGCAGGGTAAGAGCTTTAACAGTTTTGCTCAAAATATTGCAATGCACACAACATTATGGGTGACATAGCAGAGTTCAAAAGAGGACAAATTGTTGGTGCACGTCCTGCTGGCGCATCTGTGACCAAGACAGCAAGTCTTTGTGATGCATCAAGAGCCACGGTATCCAGGGTAATGTCAGCATACCACCAAGAAGGACCAACCACATCCAACAGGATTAACTGTGGACGCTGTAAGAGGAAGCTGTCTGAAAGGGATGTTCGGGTGCTAACCCGGATTGTATCCAAAAAAAACCCATAAAACCACGGCTGATCAAATCACGGCAGAATTCAATGTGCACCTCAACTCTCCTGTTTCCACCAGGACTGTCCGTCACCACGATAAATTATTGTGGTCTAAAACCAGGTGTTTCAGTTTCATTGTCCAACCCCTGTATTAAGGTGAAAAAGCCCTGTATAGCTTTCAGTGCAAACCAACGTTCACTTTCGCTAACTGAACAGAAAAGAGCTGGATTGAAATTAACCAAGCCACACACAAACCAGACTGGCCTGGATTAAAATCACACAAAGTGTGAGTGAGAGAGTGAGAAAGAGAGTGAGCGAGTAACAGAGATAACTGGCATCCTCATGGTAACCGTATCCATGGAGAGTAGTGGGCAGAGTCGGTGCTCTCTGAGGGAAGAGGTCCTAACCTACAGTAATGCTGGAGGCAACCAGGGACAACCGTAACCAAGGTCGCCAGCCCTGCAGCCAATCACGTGCCAGCACCACTCACACCTCTTAGTGCTGTGAATCACTTCATATGCACTACAGCGGAGAAAAGGAAGCACTGAAACATGCATACACTACCCCCCTCCCCCCCCCACACACACACACTGTGTCACTGTGTCAGTGTGATGTACTATTTCATCAGTGTATTATTTATCCAGTACTGCTGTCAGTGTGTTCCGCTGTGTAAAGTGCAGTGTGTTGAATATGTGTTTATTTTTTTGCATTTATGCTTTTTGCTTTTTGTTTTTGCTGGTTCCAAATTAAAGGTTACATCAGTGCCGTGTGTCATGAAAAATGCATTTTAACCCTCCTAAGTATTGTGTTGTTAAGTTAGGGCCCAAAGTGAAGGGAAATTTAGAGAAAGATTATAGAACTCATAGTCATAGTGACCTCTAAGTTATTACCACAAACATGTGTATAAAATATTGACATTTCTTATGTTTTATGCCCATAAAACAGCCTTTAAGCAGCACTAGGTAGGATTTCCTATATTTTTTATTTTTTTTAAGAAGTAAAATTAAATCTTAAAACTCACTGCAGCGCTGCATTGAGGTGTAATAGGAGGAATAGCGGTGCTCTTGTGTCTGTGCCGGAGCTCCTCTGAGCTCAAACCAGACTCTGTAAGCTTTCCGAGGCGGCCGCGACCAACGCTCGCGAGAACTGCGACCTGCTTTCCGACCTTTAGTTCTAACAGTTCTACAAGGACTACTGGATCATTCTTTACAAACTAACACACAGACACTCTGGCAGAAGCTGGAAAGAGACCGAATATGTCTGTGAAAGCCAGAAAACAAGAAAGAGAAACTAATCCGTAATAAAGAGAAACATTTATTACACTCTACAACTGTAGGGGGAGCCCACGAGCACACAATCTCAATCCCACCTAGTGGAGCTTTAATAAAACAGACAGTGAAAATGAAACATTAAAACATTATATTTTTGTTATGTATTGTCTTCATTAAATTAAGAAAAGACAATTAATATGAATAAAAAAACTAGTGTCAACCTTTTTTTTCAGAGACTTTAAACAATGAGTAGGGATAAATTGACCCCAAAGATAATAGGAGAGTTAAAAATGTCTTTAACTGGCCATCAAACCACACGTTATTAGTCATGTTTTATCTGCTAAAATATTAAACTATTTACTTATTATTTTTATTGTAATATGAACTTAAAATCCTTTGATTTTCCCCAAAATTCTCAGTTGTTTTTTTTTCTAAGAATTACAGTTTTGTTTACTTAGCTTAGCTTAGCTTCACAGGTATCGCCAGCCAGAAGCAAGTGCTGAATTAGAAGAAGGAAAACATGGCGACCGGAAAATAGACGTTTATTGATAGTGCACCTTATAATCCGGTGCGCCTTATAGTGCAAAAATATTTTAGATCAAATACATCAAAAGGAATTGAACTAAACTAGATTTAGCTCAATTGGATCACACTGAGTTTACTTAAAACCACTAAAAACGCTTCTTTCCAGCCTGAAATGCTGAATCGTTTCTTTTTATTTCACCTCATCATATCTGTGCCCTCACGTTTTAGGAGGGATAAAGTGGCGGAAGCGAGGTCACGGATGTTTCGGTCGTCCTCGTCGCTACTGAAAGCGTGATGAGATGTCAGTGTCGCTGAACACTGAGGTGTTTATTACTGCAGCACTGTATGATGTAGCACATGCAGAACTCCAGATATGAGCCTGATTTGTGGGTCTGGTCCGGGTTTATTAGTGGAGAGGCTCTAATGCTGGTGTGCAGCTGTAAATCAGGCGTTTGCTGCAGGGCTGAGGGAGAGGAGAGGAACGTTTGGATGTGTGTGCATGTAAATGTATGCATGTGTGAGTGTGTTTATGGAGCCTGACACATGCGAATGCGAGGGAGGGTGGATCAGTGTGTGTTCACATCAGTGCAGCCCCAGCTGTGTCAGAAGCCTGTCTGGTTGTGTGTGTGTGTGTGTGTGCATCCAGGAAGGCACATATTTAAAGCACAGGCTTTCCAAGCGCCGGGGTCTTAAGCTCCGCTTATCGATCTGTTCCCTATAGGGCAGCTCTCTCTCTCTCTCTAGCTCTCTTTCTCTGTCTCTCTCTCACTCTTTTACTCTCTCTGTCTCTCTCTCTCACAGCCGATCAATGGCTCACTCCCAGCAGATGCGAGTCAAAGCAAAAACCACCACAGACAGCCGAAGGCTTAAAGGAATCCTTTGGAAAAAATAAAAACGAATTCACATAATTTCCCCTAAGGGCGAATACAGAGCTTCTAGGCTAAAATAACTAGCAAATAATGAAAGCCTACATGAATACCGAAACATTTATATATAAACATTTGTATCCTCCATCACTTTTGATGCCACGACACAAGGCCTCCTCGGAGGAAAAGCACAGAGACTCGGTTCCGATACATCAGCTCACAGATGCCTTGTGCTGATCGACATCGCCCTTTGGAGTGATGATGGAAGAGAGCACCATCTACCCACCCAGAGAGAGCAAGGCCAATTGTGCTCCCTCAGGGCTCCGGCAGCTGATGGCCAGCTGCATGACAGGGATTAAAAAAATGGCGATCTCCCCATCAATGTGGAAGTGCTTTAGACTGCTGGAGGTGGTGTGCCAGGTTTGTTTACCTAAATTGATTGGATTATGTGGTTTGCATGGGATATCTTTTTTTATTATGTATTTTTTGTTTATTTAATTTATGTTAGGCCAAAAAGCATTGTTACGTTGGACTTTTTTGTTTGTGTACTTTGAATCATTGTCCTGCTGCAGAGACATTCTTCTTTAGGACTTTCTGGTAGAGAGCAAAATTATTCCTTCATTTATTATAGCAAGTTGTCCAGGCTATGAAGCAGCAAAGCAGCCCCATCAGACCATCAAACTACCACCATGTTTGACTGTCAGTATGATCTTTTCTTTTTCTGGAATTATGTTTTAGTTTCACAACAGGTGTAACAGGACACAAGTCTTTTTCCAATGTTCAATGTCTGCAAATGTGAGATTTTGTGTTTTTGTATTTTTTTTGGTCAGTAGTGCTTTTTGTCATGGAACTCTGCCATAGATAAAATTTTCACCCAGTCTCTTTTGTGAATTTTTCAATTATGAACACTGACCTTAACTGAGGTGGGTGTGGCCTGCAGTTCTTTAAATATTGGGACCTCATGGATGAGTGTTCCATGCCCTTTTGGAGTAATGTCAGATGGCACTCCTGGGAAGATTCACCACTGTTTCATGTTTTTTTTTTCCATTTGTGAATAATTAATAATTAACCCAACTAGAAAAAAAACTCACATTTAGGTTCCCATGGACTGATAAAGGGATCTGATAAAGGATGATCCCATGAGAACCTGAAGAACAGATGTGTGTGATGCTGTTTTTACAGAGCTGTGATATGTTGTTTAGGTGTACTGTACTACACCTGATACTCTCCACACTGAAACAACACAGTGTGTGTGCATCTGCGACTGTGTGTGAGATGCAAGCGTTATGATTGGCCGGGCCTCCACAGATGGCTTTAATTTGTTTGTGCATCAGGGTGTGCTATCACCCCCTCCGCACCCCCCCATCTGGAGAGAACCCTGACCTTGACTCTGTCAATAGCCCCCCACCCCACAGAGACCCAACCGAAACAACAAACCCCACCACAGCAGCTGAGAGCCGAACCCGAGAGCGTGAGCTACGGGTCAAGTGAAGAACAAGAGCCATAACCGGCCCACCCTTAAGCCCCCCCACCCAGGAAATGATAGGCTTTCTGATTCCCCCACCACCCAAATCCCGTTATAGGTGAAAGGAATTATCACCCAGTGATCAGAGGAAGTGGAAAAACAGCACTGCTGTAATTACAGGAGTACATTATAATAATTACACACACAACTACACTCACATTACTGGAGGGATTACAATATGAGAAAGAGAGTGAGAGAGAGAGAGAGAAATTGAGGGGGAGAAAGAATGAGAAATATGAAGAGGGAGAAGGACAGAGATGAAGAGAAAATAAAAAAAAATAAAAGAGGGTGAGAGAAAGAGAGGGAAAAAGAGAGGGAGGGGGAAAGAAGGAGGGGAAATAGTGAGAGATGGAAAGAGCAAGAGATGGAGAGAGAAAAGATAATGAGAAAGAGCAAGAAAAAGTAAAAAAAGAGAAAACAGCGAGAGAGACAGAAAGGGATGGGGGAGAGATGGAGAGAGAGGGACAAAAGGGACAGTAAGAAACAAGAAAAGGAAAGAAAGAGCTGGTTCCTAAGGTGTTGCTAGGTGGTTGCTACCGTGTTGCTATGATGTCTGTGGTGGTTGCTATGATGTTGCCAAACAGTTGCTAGGTGGTTGCTGAGCTGTTGCCATGGTATCTGTAGTGGTTGCTATGGTGTTGCTAAGTAGTTGGTAGGTGGTTGCTAAGGTGTTCCTATTTGGTTACTAGGCAATGTATTTGCATAAATGAGATTTACACTACGCAACGCTCAAACACATCGCTCAGATATGGACGCTAGGTTGTTCTGGGCGTGCGGGGTAGCTCCTCCATACACTCACATACACTCACATACACTCACATACACTCACAGTACCAAAGCAATGCGCAAACATAATGAATATATTTTATATATATATATATCAATATATGTTAGAGTAAAAGGTAATAGCGATATTATATTAATGTAGTGCTCACCTATAACACAAGTAATGTCACTGTTCAGAGACTATCAGAGGTGGAAAGTAATGAATTACATTTACTCAAGTTACTGTAATTGAGTAGATTTTATGAGTAATTTGTAATTTTTAAGTAGTTTTTAAAATAGGTCATTTTACTTTTACTCAAGTACATTATGGCACAAGTAATTTACTTCGCTACTTTGGAAAACTCCCCATTACTGAGTAAAAAATTAAATGCTGGTGAAAAAAAAAACGAATTGTCTGAATTAAAAAATTATGATAATTCCTTAAGTTTTTATTGGAAACATTAAAAAATCTGCTTAAATGTAAAAAAAAAAAAAAAAAAAAAAAAGGTAAATAGCAGTTAAAGCATAGCAATGGCGAGTTAAAAAATAATAATGATATAAATAATTATAAAACTATGAAAAATACAGTTTATAGTCACATATATGACCATAACCTTTTAACAGTAAAGAAAAAAAAATGGATCATAGAAACCTATACCACTTGTTCTTGAAAATGTTTTATGGGGTGGTCTGAACAAATACTGCCTGAAAGGTCTAAATTATTATTTGGAATAATAGTTTATATATTTTTTTTAATTTATGATTAGTACCTTTTTACATCAAATAATTAAAAGTAACTATGTAACTTTTACTCAAAGTACATTTTAATTGAGTACTTTTTTACTTTTACTCAAGTAGAATTTTAGCAAAGTAAAGGTACTTTTACTTAATTACAATTTTTCAGTACTTTTTCCACCTCTGCAGACTATGTGTGTGTGTCTGTGTGTGTGTGTGTTCTGTTGGCCTTTCCTGGTCGGCATCATCCCGCTGCACCTGCTAAATATCCCTAATCTTCTGTCTGAACTTCTGGCTCTGAAGGCCTCTAAACACCTCACTAATAATAATGATCAGCCAGGTGTTCGGGGAGATGAAGGAGGTGTAATTGTTGGTTGGAACTTGGGCTCGGACTCGCAGCTGGACACAGCACTGCTTCCCTCCCACATCCAGTCCCATCGCCCGAGCCCAACCGAGGGTTCAGAGCTGCAGTCTTTAATCCTGGATAAAAAAAATACTTTTATAATATTCTAACTCTTTCAGATCACATATTTCATTTTTTTTAAGTTGTGTTGCACAAAAAAAACACTAATAAAATCTATCTTTTGTCCTTCAGAATAGACCATGAACCAGTCAACAAGTTTACAAGCCAATTAAACAGTAGCTTAGCCCCGCCCACTTTTCTGAAGAAAAAAATAATAATTGGCAGTTTAGGCATTAGAGCATGGCAGCACTCTGAAGCCATTTTAGCATCAAGTTCCTGTAATTGAGTAGATTTTACGAGTAATTAGTCATTTTTAAAGTAGTTTTTAAAATAGGTAATTTTACTTTTACTCAAGTACATTTTGCCACAAGTAATTTACTTTGCTACATTGGAAAACTCCCCGTTACTGAGTAAAAAATAAAATGCTGGGAAAAAAAAAACAATTGTCTGATTAAAAAAATATATAATAATTGGCGCGGATGCGCCGGCGCACGGATGCAGGACAGAGCTGTCTTCAAAACTGTGATGGTAAGTATTTTTAAAACATTTAAATTGCAGTTAAAGCACAGAAATTGCAAGTTAAAAATAATAATGACATTTAAAACTATAAAAATACAGTTTATAGTCACATATATGACCATAACACTTGTTCTTGAAAATGTTTTATAGGGCAGTCTGAACAAACACTGCCTGAAAGGTTCAAATTATTATGTAAAATAATAGTTCATTAAAAACAATTTAATTTATGATTTATTGTACTTTTTTACATCAAATAATTAAAAGTAACTATGTAACTTTTACTCAAAGTAAATTTTAACCCTTGTGTGGTGTTCATATTTTTGTTACTCGTTTACTTTGTTACTTGTATTTAATTCAGCAAAATTAAGCAATTTTACATTAAAATGCTTTACACCTGCTTGCTTCACCTAAATTGCAAGCAATATAAACAGCTTACATGGTTAATATTTGCCCTTTACCTTTCTTATGTTACATTTCTTTCAAAAAGTGCTACTCTTTTTTTTATTAGTTTTTTAATAAAATGTAATGGGGGGTTGATATATGTTTTTCACAAAAAATGAGCCAATGCTAATGAGTTTGAGTTAGAAAAAATATTTTTTTAGTATCATTTGATGAAAAATGAATTGAGTACTTTTTTACTTTTACTCGAGTAGATTTTTAGATGGGTACTTTTACTTGAGTAGAATTTTAGCAAAGTAAAGGTACTTTTACTTAATTGCAATTTTTCTGTACTTTTTCCACCTCTGATTAAAGCACAAATGATTAAAGTTATTAAAGCTGTTTAAGGCAATTCGTTTCCTCCGACCATTAGAATCTACTGAATTCATCAGCATTTACAGTGAACTCTTATTGATTTAGCTAGCATGTACCTCAACCCCTAACACTGCTGACTTCAGCAATATTGGAGAAGGACTCGTTTTACCAGAGTATCTGTAATATATCTGAATGAGCAATTTGTACAAGATAAAGCATCGATGTAACCCGGCCTGCATTATAGGGAAAGTTAATGAGCAGCAGCCCTGTGGAGAAAAGCACCTTTCTGATAATGAAGGTTAACAGTTACAGTACTACAGTGAAGATTTAGGAGGGTAAGAGTTACACAGTTCTGCTCAAAATATTGCAATGCACACTATAACATTATGGGTGACATACCAGAGTTCAAAAGAGGACAAATTGTTGGTGCACGTCTTGCTGGAGCATCTGTGACCAAGACAGCAAGTCTTTGTGATGAATCAAGAGCCACGGTATCCAGGGTAATACAGGTCAGCATACCACCAAGAAGGACCAACCACATCCAACAGGATTAACTGTGGATGCTGTAAGAGGAAGCTGTCTGAAAGGGATGTTCGGGTGCTAACCCGGATTGTATCCAAAAAACATAAAAAACCACGGCTGATCAAATCACGGCAGAATTCCTCAAATGTGCACCTCAACTCTCCTGTTTCCACCAGAACTGTCCGTCACCACAATCAATTATTGTGCTCTAAAAGCAGGTGTTTCAGTTTCATTGTCCAACTCCATACTCCATACAGAGTGGCTGGACCGGAGCTTGCATCAAATCCCCTTCTATATCTCATTTCTGAAAAATATAAAATACAGAATACAGAATACTGATTTCAAGCTTAACCCTTTGAACTCTAGGCTGTTTTGATGTGTTTTTTCACAGTTTTTGTCAGTTCCTCTTTTTCCAGTCTTATAACACAGTAATTATATCAGACAGTCACATGTCCTGATCTCTTTTACTCCAGAAGCCATACAGCTGCTCAAAAATATAATCATTTAAAATGTAAAAGGAAGCAGAATTGTTATATTTTCCTGGAACTGATCATGTTTTGATCAAAATTTTACCAAGCACCTTTACGTACTTTTGAATGTATAGACTTTAAATATGTTCACACCTAAGATATCTTCTTAAAAATGGTTAGACTAGAGATGTTTATGAGTTAAAAGCATAAGAATATTGATGATTTGAGTTCATTACATGGCTTATTAATTATTACTTTGACCAAATACATGGAGAAACAGCATCAGGCGGATTTATTTATCTTCATAATCACACCTCTAGGATACATGTAGATTAAACTAAAAACCTGACACTCAGAGCAGCCTATACCTTTCAGTATTTTGAGGATCAGAACACACAAAGAAAACTGTACACAAAAATGGAAACTTTTTTGTCTAAATAAATAAAAATGTTCAGTGCAAAATAACTACTTAAAGTAAAAATAAAAACTATATAAAGTAGTGCGCACACCATACCTATTGTAGCTTTAGTTTGAGTACAGCAGGTAGTTTCACACTGTTTTTTCTGTGGACACTTTTGAGTCTTTATTTACTGATATTATTTGGTTACTGATGAAACATCGTATAAATATGTTTGAAGCACTAAAGGTAAATAATAATATTGGTTGGGGAAGGAGATTTTATCACTTTTTTAGCTGTTTTTTCTCAATGGGTTTCTTGTAGATTTAGCTTTACGGCACTGGGGTGTGATCACTATTTTTTAGGAAAGAGTAAGCTCCGCCCTTTTTAACCATATACGGATTATGTTTATGAGTGAAGGGATTCCTGGGTAATTAAGCTGAGAACACAAGGTGAGATTTTGGATGGAAAATCCGTCCGTGGGATTCTATGGGTTAAATTATTTTCACGTTATGAGAGCTTCTGCTCTCATAACCATAACCAGCCAAGTCAACTTGTAGGAGTCCACAGCTGTCACAGTACACAGTTGAAGATTGTAAGTGGTAGTGGAAGGATTGGGGGGCTTCTCCTGAAGTCCACTCTCATCTCCACTGATAAATGTTAGTATTGCCATTTCGTCACATTTTGGTTGCCAAAGCAATCTAGCAAGAAATCCGCGAAGGACACTTTTTTTTTGTTTGCTAAAGCATTTCATCTGCTGCCAGGGCCACTTAACTCCATTAGGACTTTCGGCTACAAGCAGGAACGACAGCAATTTACTAATAGCTCATTTCTGTATGTGTAATTACTGCTCATTTTTTATGAGTCATTCTCCTGTGAATTGGAAAGGAGAATTAGAATAAGTCTCGCAGTGCTGTGGTTTGTGGAGAGAGGTGGAAACCATGTTCTCTGGAGTGACTGATTGAGCTCCGTCCAGTAACCTAACACCCAACACTCTCCAGGCTAGAGCTTAGAGTCTCTGCCCGAACCCGACCAGACCCAACCCAACCCGAGATTTCCCACCACATTCATCGGACCATGTAGAGTCGGGCTCCTGGAAATAGTCCAAGATGTAGGCATCTGTTTTTGAATTATATTTGTATTTTATATAAAGCTCTGGTGGGATAATCCCAACATTGCAAAGTAACCAATTATTATTGTTAACGAAAACGATTGAAATGGCGAAAACTGAAAGTGATAAAACATTTGTTTAACTGAATCTAATAAAAACGTAACTAACTGGAACTGTATTGAAATTACTAATAGAATACCCTCATTTGTGTTTAATTTATATATAAGCGCTGTTTTCACTCCCGCAGTTGGTCGGGCCGAGATTTCCCACCACATTCCTCGGGCCGGGTCGGGTCGGGCTCCAGAAAATAGTCCGAGATGTAGGCATCTCGGACTCGTTAATGGTATTTAAAAGAAAAAAACATAACTAACTGGAACTGTATTGTGTGTTTAGTGCTGTTTTCACTCCCTGAGTTGTACAGCGGGGGGTGTTGTGCCGATTCTGTTCATGAAGCAGGAGTCGGATTCAGCGGGGAGTCAGAATTCGGCACAACAGCAGCAGCGCGCGGGACCTCATGGTCTGTGGCGTTAGTTCTTGTTCACAGCGCTCGCGCTAGCCGCAAAATACGACAGAAAACACTGAGAAACTGCAGAATTATGTATGGGACTAGAATATGAGTGCGAGGAGATAAAAGAGAAACAGGAGATACAGTATGTGAGAACCTTTACCTGTGAGTAGCTCATACACCAGAACACACAAATCTCTCTCTCTCTCTCTCTCTCTCTCTCTCTCTTGTTTCTTAGATTGATCTCTCTGTTAAGATGTGTG
Organism: Astyanax mexicanus; assembly: GCF_023375975.1. NCBI lineage: Eukaryota > Metazoa > Chordata > Actinopteri > Characiformes > Acestrorhamphidae > Astyanax > Astyanax mexicanus. Next base: position 43,080,586 of record NC_064421.1, read on the forward strand.
AAAACTATTAAAAACTAACAAGCACACTCTAAAAACGAATAAAACAAACTGAATTGTAGGAGAAAAAATAAAAATAAAAATTGAATTAAACTACAATGAAAAATGCTATAATCGAGTAGCTCTGGGCGCACGTGAACTCCTCCGCTTGTCCGCGTTTGACTTGCAGCATTGTGTGTAGCTGTTCTTGAAAATCATCTTAACCCTTGTGTGGTGTTCATATTTTTGTTACTCGTTTACTTTGTTACTTGTATTTAATTCAGCAAAAATTAAGCAATTCTACATTAAAATGCTTTACACATGCTCGCTTTACCTAAATTGCAAGCAATATAAACAGCTTACATGGTTAATATTTACCCTTTACCTTTCTTATGTTACATTTCTTTCAAAAAGTGCTACTCTTTTTTTTATTAGTTTTTTAATAAAATGTAAAAGAAAATGAATTAAACTCAAGATATGAGTAGAAAATGTGTTTAGTTTTAGGTGGGGGTGTACAGTGTGTGTTTATAAAAAATGTGTTTTGATATATGTTTTTCACAAAAAATGAGCCAATGCCAATGAGTTTGAGTTAGAAAAAAAAAAAATAGTATCATTTGATGAAAAATGAAAACGGGTCCCACAGACCCGAACACCACACAAGGGTTAAGTAAATAATGGTTCTATGATTCTATGTTACAGTGTTAACTAACGTAATTCTGATCATATTTTACTCATTCAAACAGCCTGAAAACAGCCAGTTTATGGGGCGGGGCGGGGCGGGATCAGGCTCATAATGACAGTTTATGGTTCGGGTTGGCTTGGGCTGGGTCGGGTCAGATTTTTTGGGCCCGATCTAAACTGTACTCCTCATGGCTATGTATATTCTATAATATCGCATAAAACCTTTCCAGAAGGGCGGAGGGTGTTACCTGGATGGGCAGGTGTCCACAAACATTGGTAAACACACTACGTAACACTGTGTAAAGCATATTTATATATACTTTATATACAGTAAGGGACTATTCAAATGAACGAGTCGTACCCCGGAACTTTTAATCATAAACATATTTAACATAATCTTAAATGATTTATGATAGTCGTCACGCGGGTAAAATACCAGACCCGTATCGCATGCAAAATAATGACATTTTAATTTAGGGGATGGATGAAGTGGAGCGCACAACAAATAACCCAGCATCCACTGGAAGGGTCTCCTACATCACTCACAAATACATTAAGCTCAACAATCCCATTACCCCAAGAGAAATACACAGATTTACAGAGGGCCCAAGTCGAGGGGACTGCCGTGTCTTTAGTCTCCACTGTCTACAACAGGCAAGAGAAACATGGCTGAAGTCTGTTGATCCTGATTTAGTCCAGGTATTGTCAGAGGGGGTCAAAAAAGGGGGGACAAAAGAAGAAAAGACAAGCTGGTGCTGGAAAATGTAACATCATGTCTTTCTCAAATAACATTAGTGAACTTGACTGATTTCACAATATCCTAATGATTTTACTCACATAAGCTGTGGTGGCTCAGCTGTTAGAGCACAAGGCCATTAACAACAAGTAAAGGTGAGAAAAAGTACAGAAAAATTGTAATGAACACTCTAAAAAACAGAGGTAAGATATAAGTACTTTTTTGTACTCAAAGTACTCTTTGTACTCTTCATAATTGTACCCTCAAAGGTACAATACTGGTCTTTACAGGGTCAGATTTGTTCCCTCTGAAGTACAAAGTCATTCCTAACAGCAATAAGTACAAATTTGTACCATTTAACCAGCCAAAGGGTACATTCAGTATTCTGTATCACTGTACTAATAAACAATATATATTTTAATTGCACATTTTTTATTTGAAAGCCAGACAATTTTGGATCATCAAGTTTTTGAGCCATATTTAGTTGATGATAATGTTTATAATCTTCATAATCTTTACTGGCACAAAAACCATGGGTACAAAAAAGGACTTTCACTGAAAGGTACCTTTCCGTACTTCAATATAAGGTACAGCCCCAGAGACAAGCTTTGTACTCTTTTAAGTACAAATCTGTACTTACTTTTCTTAGTGTGAAGTAAAAGTACCTTTACTTTGCTAAAATTCTACTCAAGTAAAAGTAAAAGTACCCATCTAAAAATCTACTTGAGTAAAAGTAAATAAGTACTCAATTTAAAATGTACTTTGAGTAAAAGTTACATAGTTACGCCGTTACCATTTCCAACACCCCGTTACTGCACGTTACTTTAGCCTCTATGAACTTTTTTTTTGTTGTAACTTTGGTTTGCCCTGGTTAACCCCTCTTCTTTCCGGTGAACTTGAGCTTCTGGCCGCTGTGCCTGTGTGTTGGCGTGGTGAAGTGAGCCACATTTGTGACGATTTGCTGCTCTAATCAATTCAGTGATTGCCCTGGACAGACCAAGTTCCGATTTAAGGAAGTTAAGCTCTTTTTAGCTGCTCTGGTTTTTTGTGGTGCTGCTGCTTTCTCTTTTAGAGCTTAGATTCTCTGCCCGAACCCGACCTGACCCGAGGACTGACCCGAAATCGGGCTCCTATTTTTATTTTATATAAAGCTCTGGTGTGATAATCACAATGTTGCTAAATAACCAATTATTATTGTTCACTAAAGCGAACGAAATAGCGAAAACTGAAAGTGAAAAAACATTTAACTGAAACTAATAAAAACAGTAATTAAAAGGAAAAAACATAACTATCTCAAACTGTATTTTGTGTTTATAAAACTAACTAAAACAAACTAAAATTACTGAATTTTCGTGTTTAATTTATTTATAAGAGCTGTTGTACAGCGGAGTTGTACAGCGGGCGGTGTAGCCGCAAAATACGACAGAAAACACTGAAAAACTGCAGAACTATGTATGGGATTACAATATGAGCGCAAGGCAGATGAAAGAGAAACAGGAGATTCAGTATGTGAGAACATTTACCTGTGAGTAGCTCATTCCAGAACAAGCAAATATTTCTCTCTCTCTCTCTTTCTCTCTCTCTCTTTCTCTCTCACGTTTATTAGATTGATCTCTCTGATGAGATGTGTGAAAACTAGTAAAAACTAGCAAGCCCACCCTAAAAACAAATTAAAACTTACTGAATCAAACTATAATAAAATGAAAAATGTAATCACGTAGCTCTGGGGGCACGTGAACGCCTCCGCGTTTGACTTGCAGCACTCTCTGTAGCTGTTCTTAAAAATCATTTTAATTAAATAATAGTTTTATGCTATGTTTCAGTGTTAATTAACATAATTCTGATTATATTTCACTCATTCAATCAGCCCGAAAACAGACAGTTTATGGTTTGGGTCGGCTCGGGCTGATAATGACAGTTCATGGTTCGGGCTTGGGCAGAACGTGCACGGGCTCCGGCTGGGTCGGGTCGGATTTTTTGGGCCTGATCTAAGCTCTATGCTCTTTTGGTGAAACTGTTATATTAATACAATTTTAACGGTCATTAGATTGTTGTTTTTGTCCATTATTTTGTTTTGTTTATATATACATATTTCCTTTGAGTGTGGCTTGGTTTGTTTAACTCCATCCCCAGACACGTTTTTCCGTTTTTTCCGTTTTTTTTCAGTATTATATGTTTTAGTAATTTTCTTTGGTTCTGTGAAGAATTTCGTTTTTATTTTTTGTAATTTGTTAGATTATATTTTTGTCTCTCGCTGTCTCTCTCCTTCTCTCATTCTGTCTCTTGATCCCTCGCTCTGTCTCTCCCTCTCTTGCACTGTCTCTCGATCTCTCGCTCACTCACGCTGTCACTCGCTCACTCACGCTGTTTCTACCTCTCTCGCTCTGTCTCTCCCTCTCTCGCTCTGTCTCTCCCTCTCTCGCTCTGTCTCTCCCTCTCTCGCTGTCTCTCCCTCTCTCGCTGTTTCTCCCTCTCTCGCTCTGTCTCTCGATCTCACACTCACTCACGCTGTCACTCGCTCACTCACGCTGTTTCTACCTCTCTCGCTCTGTCTCTCCCTCTCTCGCTCTGTCTCTCCCTCTCTCGCTCTGTCTCTCCCTCTCTCGCTCTGTCTCTCGATCTCACACTCACTCACGCTGTCACTCGCTCACTCACGCTGTTTCTACCTCTCTCGCTCTGTCTCTCCCTCTCTCGCTCTGTCTCTCCCTCTCTCGCTCTGTCTCTCCCTCTCTCGCTCTGTCTCTCGATCTCACACTCACTCACGCTGTCACTCGCTCACTCACGCTGTTTCTTCCTCTCTCGCTCTGTCTCTCCCTCTCTCACTCTGTCTCTCCCTCTCTCGCTGTCTCTCCCTCTCTCGCTCTGTCTCTCGCTCAAATTCAAAGTATCGCATCGATATCGGTATAAAAAAAAAAAAACAGCTCTTCTCCTCTACCCCTAACGTACAATCAGTGTGGATTCTTGCCTGCAATGGCAACCTTTTTTTGAATTTACAATTAAATCTTACATAATAGTGAATATAAGAGGCAGAGCAAGACTAGAGGCTGAAAAGAGGCTTTTATCTGTATGTTGAGTCAGTAAAAAAACACAATAGAGTAAACTACTACTACTGGTCACATGCTTTATCTGTGTTTAATTTTAAAGACAATAGAAATGCATTTGGACTTTATGGTTTAAATAAAAGTGACAGTGACACAAACAAAATCACACATGAGTTTATTGTGTTTTTTTTTTTTTTTAAATGCACGCTCAAAAAACACACTGGGAAATTAGCCAGCGTCTACATAATTAGTTTGGTTTAACCTAAAAAAAAAGGACTTTGTCTAGACCTCTAGGGCACAGAAGCACTGTAGCATATTGTGTAGATGTGTGTGTGTGTGTTTGTTTATCTGCATTTAGTTGAAAGTTACTTCAAAACTTGCGATTCGTAGACTTAATTTGTGTTATATTGAGCAACTCCGAAACGCTGTTTCCAATTAGCCAATATCAAAGCAATTTCTTGTAAATGTAGCGCCTCGGTTCGTGGGATGTTTTTTTTTGTTGTTGTTGTACGCTGTAATTGCTGGTAGCAGAATTACAGCACATACACACACAGCTTCCCTCACACACTGTACAGAGATTCTGCAGGCCAGACGCTTTCATTTTCACTTCAATATTGAAGCGAGAAAGTACGAAAGTCCTATACGCAAACAACCCCGTCATAATTATTGCCATATTGATCCACGTCTCGAACAGTTTCTCTCAGCATGTTCTGAGCATTTATTATTTAACTTGCTCAAGTGCTGCTTTTGTAGTGCTGCTGATAAAGAACCTGCAGTTAACTATACCTGAAAGTTAAAGAACTCCTTTAGCTGAAAGAATGCCTTTAGCTGAAGCTGTCTGGGACTTGACTGAAGGCCATTATTAGGAACAGAACATAAAAGAATCTATCAGAGAGATAAAAAAAAACTTTATTAAAGAGCAATTCTAACAAAAGTTTTCCTTAAAAGTACATTGGAAAAAACTAGACAAAACTATATAAATTGAGATGTATATGCTTAAATAAAGCAAAAAAAAAATCTACCAATGGGGCGAGCTAATTTTTCTTCTTTTTAATATTTCTTAAAATAAGCAACCACAACGTCACAAAATGAGTGAAATAAGACTTAAATCAAGCGAAAAACTCTTATTTTCCGCCTTACATTCGTACACAAGAATCAGAATACTTTCAATAAAAATATTGTCATTTAGAGCATTTATTTGCAGAAAATGAGAAATGGCTGAAAAAAAAGAAAAAAAAAAGAAAATGCAGAGCTTTCAGACCTCAAACAATGCAAAGAAAACAAGTTCATATTCATAAAGTTTTAAGAGTTCAGAAATCAACATTTTGGTGGAATAACCCTGGTGGTTTTTAATCACAATTATTTATGCATGGCATCATGTTCTCCTCCACCAGTCTTACACACTGCTTTTGGATAACTTTGGCTGCATCCAGAAACTTTTGCTACTCCTCCTCTCCTACCCCGGAAGAAGGTGGAGGAATGGAGGTGAGGAGAGGAGGAGGAGAAATGGAGGGAAGGAGCTGTAATTGGGGAAATGGGACAGCTCATCCCTTTTTGATAGGATGTTGACTACCGATGAACTGAGCCAATCACAGCGCTCACTTTCAGCACATGCCGGATACTGCCCAGCCAATCACAGCTTCTGGATCGAGCTCCGCATACAAGGATAAAAAAGAGAAAACAATAAACACAATTCCAAATTCTAGAGATCATAACTTTGACAAGCATATCAAGCTTTAAAGTACAGCCTGATTTGCTATTGATGAAGGCTGCATATGTAAATATTACATTATTTTAATAGTGAAATATGATTTCATTGAATGTAATAAAACAAAAAACAAAAATTCATAAATAATGAATAAAATAAATAATATTATATTTTGCATACATGTTGAAGTGATGTGTACATGTACAACAACATGTTACATATAGGATCATTAATATAGTTTTACTGAACATACAGCTTATCTAAACTAAACATTATATTACTGCTTTACTGGCTGTTTAGTTAGATAAGGAACCTCGTTAATTAGTATGTTTATGACGTATATTTGTGCGTTGCCTTCTCCATTTCTTGCTCTGTTGATGCAGTGATGTCATTGGAAAATCCTTAAAAGTCTTCTAGAGTAGGATGCTTTTATGTACCCTCCGTTGGAAGCCTCCTACAGGAGGATTTTAAGCGACTTCTTTCGTCTCCTTTGGTATTCGGACAGGCGGCAAGATGGCGTCATGAAATCAGTTTCCGGGTCACGGAGGAGAGGAGGAGGATCGGTAGGAAAAAGGAGACACTTTTGGGGTTTCTGGACACAGCCATAATGTCTTTACTCCTGGTGCAAAAATTCATGCAGTTCAGTTTGGTTTGATGGCTTGAGATCATCCATCATTTTAAGGTCTCTTATTTATTTTTTTCCAGAGCTGTAGATCACTCTGTGTGTGTGTAATACATTATATAATATGAGTTTCACATTGAAATAAAGTAACTTTTCAATGATATTCAATTTTTTTTAGATGCACTAGTCTATACACCTGTGCTGATGTGACATGACAGTAAACATGATTTGATTTGATTCGTTTAGGAAGGCCCACTTTTTTTTATGGATTTAAATGACTGTTGATGTGTTTTGTTCTGCACTCTGTTCTTCCTGCAGTGTGATCTAGTCAGTAGGTGCCATTCTTCAAGATACTACAGCTGTGCTCTCATGCTGTGACTGCTCCTCTCACACACATGCATACCAACGTCCTCCGGCTCCACTGGGAGGCAAAGTGCTGAGCTGTTCCAACTTTAAAAAGGAAAACTTTACCCGTCAGACGGTCTTCTACAGTGAGCTCAGCTGCTTTAACAGCTTTACCCACAGGACCGCCTGTGCTAATCGATTTTGTAGAGTCGAGCTTCTGTTAGTTTTTAGTTAGAATGTTAAATTCCTCAAATCAGCTCCCAGCAGGCTCTGGTGAACAGGAGGTTGAGGATTTGTTCTTTGAGCACATCATTTATACATGACTTATAATAACAACCCTGTCAAATTATGGGCAAAAATAAAATATGATCATTTTATGGATGTACAGTTGTGTTCAAAATGATTTAACCCCCACTATAGTGAAGTGTTTAACATGTATTTATCTTCTTCACAATCAGATCAAATTAGGACTAGTATAATAGACCAATGCTTAAACTTAAATTACAGCATTATCTGTTTTAATACACTGCAAAAAATCCATTGGCAAAAACTAGAAAAAATATATGCAAATTAAGACAAGTATATGTATATTAAGCAAAAAAATCTGCCAATGAGGTAAACAAAATTTTCTTAGTAAGATTTCTTACAAAAAGCAATGGCAAAGTCTCAAAATGAGTGAAGGAACACCTAAATCAAGCAAGAAATTCACTGTTTTTGGACACAAAAATCTGAATAATTTGATTGCTGCTTGATTGTGCTCATTTTGAGTTGAATTACTTAAAATAAGGTACAAATTCTGAGTAAGAATGATGAAGATAATTATCCCTAAAATAAGCAAAATAATTTAACACTTAAAATGCTTAGTAAATCAAAAAAACAAGGCGTATTAGAGAAGAATTTAAGGCAATAAGATTTATTGCATTAAATTTAGAAGATTTCACTTGCTAAGATTTAGTTGTTTTGCAGTATATGCCATTAAATGTCCTGTTTGTGATTTTCTCATTAAAAAAAAAAATTATTCCACCCCTCTGGTGGGACTTAAACAAGGAGAGGCCTTTGCCTATGTGAAAAATTGGGCTAAGATACCTTTTGGTCGCTGCAAAAAACTTGTGTCAAGCTATGTTTCAAGTTTGATGGACTTTATTCGTGCTAAAGGGAGTTGAACTAAGTAGCTACTAATGTTGCATGTGACTAAGGGGTTGAAGAATTTTGTCAGTGAAAGTGAAACGAGTGCTGGATGCTAATTTACACAGATCTACACTGAAAACTGTTTATTTGGGTGTGAGTAGAGTGCTCTCCTTTATTTACAGTAAGCTTAGATTTCCCGATTTCCACTAAGGCTAGCGCTAGCCGTGGTTAGCGGATAATGCCGCCCAATAGCTTTACACAGAGAATCCCTGAGTGTTACGATAAGTCAGGGCAATATTAGTTAACAATTCGTCTCATGTAGTTTGTAGTTTTCAACACAGTAAACTACCCAGGCTACCCTCGGAAACCACTTTTATTTATTTGATGTAAAAAAATAACAAATCATAAATCAAATAATTATTAAATTAAATAATTTGGACCTTTCAGGCAGTATTTGTTCAGACCACCCCATAAAACATTTTTTTAAGAACAAGTGGTATAGGTTAATAATTTACCTAATAAATTACCTAATTTAAAAACGACTTTAAAAATGACAAATTACTCACAAAATCTACTCAATTACTCAGTTACTTTCCACCTCTGGTCATGTGATGACAGTCTGTAGTAAGAAGAACGCTCTCTATTATTGGCTACGGGTAATGCAATTTGAGTTTGTTGTCATTCACAGTGTTATTGCAGCTCTTTCAGTCATATATTGTAAAAGCTCATATATATTTATATATATATTTTTTTTTTTGCGATAATGCTAAATATATAATTTATTTTACAGCCCTAGTCCTGAGTGTGCTACCTGAGGAAGATGGTTGAAGGATGTGGTGGTCGATCCAACTGAGAAGATTACAGATGATGTCAGAATGAACTTGATAATTACTGTGTAGAATTGTGGAGATTGTGCAGATTGAAGTTCTTCCACTGTCTCAAGAGGAACATCATCTGCTGCCTCTCATGGATATGGACACTGCGTTCTCCTCCCACATCAGGTCCTGGAACATGGTGGAGCCCAGGACCTCAAGACTCAATAGTGAAAAAACTACAGAGCTGTGAAGGTCAGGGGTTGGTAAGACCTTCACAGTCTGCCATTGTTGTACCGTTTCAATGCCTCAATTCATAAAACCTTGATTAAACATGTCAGCCTTGTCAGGATCAAGAGGACTCCCTTTGTGACCGTTCTGCCCCGAAATGACCACTCAAATATACTCTCAGCATTAAAAACAGTGCACATTAACTAGTGCTGTCCACACGAGGCTTGTAATATACAGGTGCATCTCAAAAATATCAGAATACAAGAATATCATTGAAAAGTTACTTTATTTCAGTAATTCAGTTCAAAATGTGAAACTAATCTATTATATACGACACTGTGCAAAAGTTTTAGGCACCAAAGCAAATTACACTAATCCATTTATCTCAGCAATATGAGTGTTTTTACCTGAAAAACAAAGAACCTCATATTATTTAAAAAGAAAGATGCAAATAAACATAAATACATACAGTAAAATGTAACGAGGAATTCTCATTTTTAACTAAGCATGTTATATCCTGTGAGCCGAGCTGAAGAACAAAGTGCAATAGTTCCAGATTTCTCCTGGTACCCCCTTAGCCAGCATGTGTCTTGGTTCCGATACAACAGCTCACAGACGCCCTGTGCTGATCGACATCACCTTTTGGAGTGATGTGGGGGTTTGATGACTCTCCCCACATCACTCCAAAAGGTGATGTCGATCAGCACAGGGCGTCTGTGAGCTGTTGTATTGAAATCAAGTCGCTGCGCTTTCCTCCCAGTGCGCTGTGATGCTGCTCGGCAATGCTGCATCAGCAGCAGCTCGAAAATTAGTGGTGGCTGACTTCACATGTGTCGGAGAAAGGATGTGCTAGTCTTCACCTACAGTAAAAATGGAGAGAAAATAGGAAGCTAAAAAGAGCTAACTGGATAGCTAGCACATGAGCTAATATCTCATACTGCACCAGGCTGTTAAGAACTGATATACGAGGACCAGCGAGAATACCCTGAGATTGCCGAAGCACGCCCCTACGATTCTAATTCAAAATCTGATTGGTTGATTAAAATACCAAACTTTTATAAAAGTTCTCTTAATGTTGATAAAGGCAAGATTATGCGACAGATAAACAGAAGGTCCAAGGGGAAAGGTTTAGGCTGTTCTCTGATGTCCCTAGAGACAACAGTGTGAATCGGCTTTAAATGAAAATTAAAGTGAATCGAAAGCCGATTTATAGAAAAAATACAGATGTTTGGTGGAAGTGTTATGAACAAGAATGAGATAAAAAAAAGATAAGGTATAATTATTTTTCTTTTTCAAATACAATGGACCTTCTGAGAAGACCTAGACGGTTCGCCACTGTTCCTTATTTCTTTTGTTTCAGCAGGGGACGTGACACGGTTAATGTGGGCGGAGCTTTGCTGTTGGGAATGCATTGAGGTTGCACTGGTGTTCACACTACAATAATAATATTAAAAATAATAATAATGTGGTCATATGTGTCTCTCTGAACACCACCGAATCTGGTTTAAGTGATCAGATTACATTGTTTCCTTGGGATACATTCACTTACGATTGGATCATCCAGGACGCATGCTAATGCCAACTATGAAGACGTCTCACAGGGCAGGTTTCAGAGGAAAGAGTTTAATTTCATTACAGTCTAATAGCTAGTCTAGAACCATAGCTAAAAAAAAATATGTCTAAATAGGGAAAAAAAAACCAAGATCATTTGTTGCAATAACTGCACAACCCAGGTAGCATAAGTACTTTAAAATATGATGATATGATATGATACAGAGTGCTACAGAGTACTTTGTGTGTTTTTTTTATAGCAGGGAACAGCCAGTTATGATCAAAGCTGCATCTGAAATGCTGCTTTTACAGCCACCAAAAGAGTGTCAACAATTTCCCTTTCTGACGAGTTTCGTAGCAATCTAAATAACCTTCCCGTAGATTCAGCTGTGCTGAGGCTGCTGTGCAAGTTTATTTTGTAATACCACAAGAGACATCAGGTCATTTTTCCATGCCTTTGATCTGGGGATGGTGGTTAACCAGGGGTGGAGATGGCCATCTGGCCAAGGATCTACATCCAGGCCCAAGGGAAGCACCGGGGAAGCGCCATTCCCGAACGATGAAAGTTCGCCTTCCCAGCTTATTTCAGACTAGACTGCACATCTACCAGCTGCACCTTTCCGTAAAATTGCATAACAGGCATCGGCACGCTGTGAAATGGCACGTAATCGCCAGGAACCCGTAGCCTTCGTTGTAATCTGAAGCTCCTGCGATTCACTAATTGGTGCGCCGAGGTACAAGAGTGTAATCTTTCTCTTTCTCCTGCAGGTGAGCTGGAATGTGGCTTGCTTTCCATTAGCTGAAAGCCTCAGAGAGCCTCCTCTAAGTGCTGGAAAATGTCAGCGTTCAGAGGAGTCGCAGCTTCTCCAATCTGGCCGGTTTTCAGATGAATGACAAATTCGGAATTTGACATGGTTCACGCACAGATTACAAACAATGTTCGAAGTGTTTAAAGGCAGGCGTTTGGCTTCAGTGGTGGAAGAAATATCTGAAGGCCACACTAAACAAAAGATGCTCTAAAATGACCAGAAAATGATGAGATGAGATAAAAGTGGATATCATCTTTGTAAAGGTTAAAGACATTTTCACTTATGCTTTCACTTAAGTAAGGTACTAGAAATGAAAACTGTTAGAATAATAATATAAGTACTTTAAAACTGAGTTTTTCTTTTGGTTCACCATCATTACCAACGTAAAAAACCCTTTAAGACTTCATACAGCTTTTTTTACTCAGAGAGCACAACAGCACTAATTCTCCTAATGAATTATGGGGGGGGGGGTTACAGAAGGGGTACCCACTATATTCACTGCACGCCACTGGTTTTGACTGAATTCAGTCTCCTCCCGGTAATCACATTTTAGACATTATCTGTGTCCCAAAGCCCACAGTGCAGCCAGGCAAGGCTAATTTACACCCCTGCAAGCTGATCCGTTCTGTAGTTCTGTAGTTTTGTAGTTTTCTGGTGTGTTTTATTGTATATCAGTGTTTAAAAAAAAAAAGTCTGTCCCACTTTTGGCTGCAGCCCAGGCTTTGGGATGCAGCTAATCATTAGCAGATACTGCGGTGGCGCTGAGGCACATTTTGAGCTACGTCAGCGCTCATACATACAGCTGGCCCTCGCTGAGCACAGAGGGTGGGAGCTGATGTAATTTTTATGTGAGAAAAAGTCATTTCAAATGGTCAAAGTTGGACTTTCCTTCTATTATTCGAACCTTTTTTATCTTCTTCTTCTTCTTCGTTTCTTCATTTCTTCCAGACTCTAGATTTCTACTTCGACCTAACGAACAGGCTTCAAAGCGACTGGCGGCATGGGATGGCGTTTGATTGACAGCTGGGGAGAGTCTATACATGTACATGTACGCTATAAGTGGCTGCAGTAATTAGCCGCTGTTATTCAGCCCACTGCTGAGCGCTCTAATAGCTCTTATTGTGTAGGTTGTGTGTGTGTGTGTGTGTGTGTGTGTGTGTGTGCGCGAGTGTGTGTGTGTGTGTGTGTCTGCTCTCTGCAAGACCTGTTCGGCTCTGGAACTGGAATGAATAACTCGGCTTTATCAGACTTATGTAAGAGTCCATCATCTCTCTCCGTATGGAATCTTTTCAGAATTTTTTTATAATCGCTGACTGGAGAGACTGAAGGAGTCATTCACTATGTCCGTGTGTGTGTGTGTGTGTGTGTTTGCTGTGGAAAGAATGGTTCGATAACAATGTTCAATTTTTCTCCAGTTACTGCCAGCTTAGACAATCAGTCGAGATAAGTTTGGGGTCTAAAGATTGATTTTTATATTTTATTTTTAAAGTTTGTTTCTTTAGTTTGGCTTATGTTGCTCAGAGAAACCAATGGAAAGCTATTAAAAATACAGAAAAGGAACATACAAGAAAATATTTATCTAGATCTATAATCTGATTTTCCTTTGTAAATCATTGGTTGTTTGAATCAGCAATTTCAGTTAAATAAATATATCATACAGCAGGTGAACACAGTGATATTTAAGAGAAATTAAGTTTATAGGATTTACAGAAAGTGTGCAATAATTCTTTAAACATTCGCGAGTTGTTTCAAGGCTCCCATGATGCCAAAAAGAAGAGAAAAACTTGCAATTGACCACCTTAACTAAAAGGATTTAGGGCCCTCTTTCTCTGATAAGCTAAAAAAAAATGATGATGAAGTGCTAGACAAGTGTACTGTTCAGGTGAGAAAATAAGGTAAAAATAATTTAAAAAAATAATCATTGGCGGTTCCTGAGCCTTTAAAACAGACTGTTGAATCCCCTGGTAAGAAGGGCAGCACGTAAAAATAATAAATAATGAAAAATAGTTAGTGAATTAAAATTAGAATTAGAATAAAAAAATACTTCAGTAAAGTAAAGATACAGCGTACAGTAGCACAGTAGTTCTATTTCGTTAATATACATCTCTTATTTCACTGAATTAGAGGTCTCTGAAGAAAGACTCAATGTTTTGGCTCTTGCTCATGAATATTCATACATGCAGATTATATCCCCTCTGATTGGCTAACAGGGGAGGAGTGTTGTGTGTGTGCTCTTACTGTGAGACTATGCCGGAAGGGGGGGGGGGGGGGGGGGAGGGCTCCACGCTGACAGTCGCGCTGTCTACTGCTCTCTGGTCCAATGAAGGTAATTTAAAAACCAGGACGCCCGGGACAGGACGTGAAATACGGACATGTCCCGGGAAATACGGACGTTTGGTCACACTAGCTAACTAGCTCTGTAAACAGAAGCTGTAAACTCCGCCTGTGGGCAGTCCTGAGCTGAGTTGGGCGAGGCCATGAAGTCACTGGTTGATGTCGACATTTTACATCTCTCTGATCAACTCATATTTCTGAGGATGTTCTTTTACTAGCTACTGCAGACAATGAAGGCTGAGAAACAGTTTCATATGCAGCATCCATATACAATTTAGAGAGACCTACAGTAAAAGTGGATTTTAACAGAATGAGACATTTAAAGCACACAAGTTTATGGTTGTTTTTATAGTACTTATTATCTACTAAACGTAATAAATAGTAATAAAAGAACAAAATCCATGTTTGTTTTATACAGTCACTGAACAGAGCTAATTAGAATGTTATACTTGTTAGTCTGCTGTATTTTAATTGATCCGGTCCTGTATGAAGTTGGACTTTGTGCTGCCGGCGTTCTCTTCCGTTTTACTCAACCAGAACCCAACAGAACTGAAAAGCTTTGTTTCTAAACACCGTTTTCACTTCCCACTAAGAACGCGAGGTTGTTCCACATGGCAGCTTCCTTTGTCTCCGCAGTTTCGAGCCGGTTCTATCTCGTCATGACGACGCACCTTCGCTTAAACGTCTCAGATTCTTCTCAGGTAATTTCAGAGAGTCTTACCTCGGCGCGGAGTGTCATCTGTGGTCAGCCCAATTGCGAGGCTTCGTTAGCAATTATCATAATCGTCTTTTAAGAGCACGTCGCTGTTAAAGTGCTTCTTACATAAATCTGAAATGTCAGCTCCCGTGGTCACGAACACCCACACACACACACCTCCACTGTCAGCGTGCCCCCGAAATTCACTCACACACACACACACACACACACATTTCTAAATGGACCTGCTTTTGTTTGCTGGAACACTGATGTTTCCTGCTCTAGTGGTTCCTGCAGTCCAGCGCCTACACACACACACATATAAACACACACACACAGTGTTCACATTTCCATTTTCACATTTAATGAATATTTGAAAAAACAAAAAAGCAATAGCAACAATATGTCGGGGGAACCTATGCAATATCTCAGGAAACCTTCAGCCCCCCAACCCTTTAAATAACTGTGTAAGCAGCAATGCAGTGGTCCCTAACTGGTCCTCTGCAGACTAATTTTGTTCTGTTTTTTTTTTTTTTTTTATCATCAAATTGAATCAAAAGTGAATGAAATCTAAAGTCCTAATCTAAATGTCCTCAGGAATACTGTATGGTCTCCAGCACTGCCTGTAAAGGTAATTCTGCCAGAGTCGCTTGTCTGTTTCCAAGGATTATAGTAGACACCAATAGCCGGACACCACCGGTCACAATCACAAAACTACGGAAATCCATCTGGCACCCACTATCAATCTCTTTTGACAAATTTTACACTAATTCATATCACTTTGTCATGAGCATCATGTGTTCCACCTCATTCACAAGATAACACCTCACAACTTGTACAGGCTACAATTCACAATTTTCAAAAAAAAAAATAAAAAATCCCCAAAATCCAGACTAAATCAACACACATGTTCATGTTTCTGTTTCACATTTCTGTCTTTCTCTTTTTTTTTCTCTCTTTTTCTCTCTATCAGTCTCGAAACAAAAACTAGTGACTGTTGTAATGTGTAAATAATCAAATAAATAAACAATACAGTATTAATAGTCCTGCGAAGAGTGGGGGTGGTGGTGGCCCAAAACAAAAGCAAATAGCCTAAGTACAGAACACAAAAAAACAGCCATAGTTTTTCGCTATGTGGTGGGAAATTTCAGCCCTGAGTTTTTGGGTCGGGCCTGATAGAGAATCTAAGCTCTACTACCAGCCATCTTTCTCACACATTGGGAATTATTACTTGGTTTTAAAAGTAATTAAGTTACTTTTAAGTTACTGCCACCTCAACATAACAGTTTTGCCGAAACTCCCTTTACTGGAAGCTTTACTTCATCTTTGGAACTTGTTCTGTTAGTGTGCTGCTGCAACTCTAAACATTTAAACGTCTGAAAATTATGCAAAAATAATGCAATAGTTACTTTTACTGGTAACTAGTTACTTTTATAGTGGAGTAACTCCGTTAGTAACTCAGTTACATTTTTGGAGAAGTAACTACTAACTATAACTAATTACTTTTTCAAAGTAATGTGCCCAACACTGTATACGACAGTGCTGGGTTTAGGACAGTGCTGTACACATTTATTACACTCCACAACTGTAGGGGGAGCCCACGAGCACATCACAATCTCAATCCTACCTAGTGGAGCTTTAAGGGGCTTTGAGACTCGAAAAGACTTGACACCCTGATTTTTAAACATCCAGAAAACTTGATAAATTGATCATTCTAAGAACATTAACTATAACATTGCACAAGACGTTCCACTAAACAAAAATGTTTTTTTTTTTAGCTGGCATCAAAACCATATATGAGTACTATAATGCTAAGTGTCACTGACACATTCATTCAAACATTCTTCTAACATTCTGGATCCACATCTTCCATCATAGTCCCACATAATATTAACCACACACAAACCATGCCCGCACATCCGACACACACAAAAAACCATTATATAGACATCACTCGCACGCCTCCGTCCCCTCTCTTCAGAACTCACGTGAATGCTTATACAGACAGAGAATTAAGCAGCATATTCACACTCTACCCCTCTACCCCTCTTTTTTCTCTATTCCCCTCATCTCCGGCCGCGTCTGCACGTGACAGACCACAGCTGGCCTTGAGGCCGGTCTCTATCTCCAACTGGCACACACACACAGTGCCCCCTTACACATGCTAATGCTTTATTCCTACATTACTGTAACACACGGCGGGCGATGTTCCGCTCAATGCCCCCCAAAAAACCAACTGCACAAAGGAAGCCCTGATTCAGCTCATGGAGGGCTTCAGCTGACAGGTGAGGTCTGGAGCGCTGGAGACAGAGGAGAATATTAATAATATTAATCACGTTAAAAATGGTAAGTAAGTAATAAGTAGAAACAGTCTAGTTGTTACTGAATTTTTTTTTTTTTATCTTTTTGGAATATACACAACAAAAAAGGCAAGTGTTCAATTAACTCCCACAGAGTTGATTTTAACTATTTGTCAGGGTTTATAGAGCTCCACACTCTTTGGAGTTAAATCAACACATTTAACACCTTGCCAGAGTTCCTTTTTAACTCACATTTGTATTTCTTTAACTTCCTAAATTGTTGCACAAACACTGGAAAGACAATTGATATGACTTTTTAATGTTTTTAATTATTATTCAGGACAGGTTAGCGTGTAATTTCCCATTGTATTTCTTAGTGCATCACCAACACTTCATCACAATTTACAAATTGTACAAAGTATGGTAACTTGCTCTTATAGCCTACAATATATTGGCTAGACAAACAACCATTAAACATAATATAACACAATACCCAATGAAAGGTAGCCCCGGCGGGCAAGATTTCACACTGATGGTAAGTTAGGATCTGGGGGACACACCCATTATGCATATGCAATAACGTGTTTGGTTTGACTGGGTGGAGTTTAATTAAATCTCTGTGGAGTTGGCCAGTATTTATTGGGTTTAGTGGGATTAACACTGAAATAAAAAACAGTAAAAAAAACAGTAAAATTAAAATAAAAAATAAAAGGAACATTCAGATAAGATTTAATAGAAAACAAAATAAGGGTATTTAATTCAGCAAAATTAAGCAATTCTACATTAAAATGCTTTACACATGCTTGCTTCACCTAAATTGCAAGCAATATAAACAGCTTACATGGTTAATATTTGCCCTTTACCTTTCTTATGTTACATTTCTTTCAAAAAGTGCTACTCTTTTTTTTATTAGTTTTTTAATAAAATGTAAAAGAGAATGAATTAAACTCAAGATATGAGTAGAAAATTTGTTTAGTTTCAAATTTACAAATGAAGCAATGTTTATTAGCCCTTGGCCAAACATACTGTATGTAATATAAATGTGTAGGGGGGGGTACAGTGTGTGTTTATTGAAAATATGTTTTGATATATGTTTTTCACAAAAAATGAGCCAATGCCAATGAGTTTGAGTTAGAAAAAATATATATTTTTTTTAGTATCATTTGATGAAAAATGAAAACGGGTCCCACAGACCCGAACACCACACAAGGGTTAAGCATTAAAATCTAGTAATGATTAATATTGTGTTAATTAGTGTCAACTAATGATTAGTTGAGTCGTTATTTAATCTTACCATTTATTACTGTTTATTACTGTGTAATTACTGGTGTTATTTGTGACGTGATAATAGTTAATAAAACGTTACAAGTCGAGCTTCTCTACTGTTATTCGTGCCTCCTGTAGTTTTGATATGTGTGCGAGTATGTGTATAATCTGTAAATCGTTAACTTTTATTTGAAGCACTTTCTATAAGAGTGTGTAGTGTTGTGCTGAGGTTGGATTACGGAGATCTTTGGACGCTGTTCAGAAGTGCAGTCCTGCTCCCTCTGACCCACACGTCCTCTGTTCTGAGTGACAGTAATGGACTCTCGTGTACATCAGCCGGAGTCTCAGGAACAGAAACGTTTGAAAGTTTCCAGTGTCTCAGCGCTGCGCTGCGCTGCGCTGCTCTGCGTGATCCGTGTGCAGATCGTTATCACGCTCGCTCATTTTCCCGTCTCGTTTCACCTCACTTAGCAACGCAAACACGGCGATTTCTGCTCACTTCATCTGATCCTCTGCTTTAATAATGTCGTGTCTGCTCAGCTTACCAGCTCAGCTGGTAAAAGAGAAAATAATTTTATATTTTTAGGTTTGAGGCAGTAAAAAGCCAATGTTTTAATTCTAGTTGTTAAGTGTGCATCTATTCCATCCATGTGTGCTACCGATCAAAAGTTTAAGAACACCCCAAACATTTTAAAACTTTTTTTTTAGTTCAGTTTTTTATTTGTTACATTGAGCAGCTGCCGACAACAGCACAATACTGTTCAACTGGTTTATTTTTTAATTTAAACAAGTTTTACATTTTAACCCATTGCTTGTTCCCTAAAAGAGGGCTTTTTGCCTCTTTTTGCTTTTGTATAGTACAGGCCAAAAATTTGGACACACCGTCTCATTTTTGTTAATCATATTTTCATGACTAACTACATAGTAGATTCTTACTGAAGGCATCAAAACTATGAATGAACACATGTGGAATTATATCTTTTTTTTTTTTTTCCCATTTTTCCCAATCATTAGGACCCCCCCCCCACCCCCCCCCACCCCCCCCCCCTTATCACTAGTGACGCCCCAGCATTTTCCAGCAGGACTTGGCACACTGCTCATTATGCTAAAAGTACCAATTTGTCTTTTATAATATTCTAATTTTCTGAGACACTGATTTTTGGGTTTTTAATTGGCTGGAAGTCATAATCATTAACACTAAAATAAATATATCCTTAAAACAGATCACTCTGTGTGTAATACATCTATATAATATATGAGTTTCTCATTTTGGTACCACTTCAAAATAAGACTACCCTTATAAAGAGTTTAAAAATAGTAAATAATATAGATTTTTACTTTTACTCGAGTAGATTTTTAGATGGGCACTTTTACTTTGACTTGAGTAGAATTTTAGCAAAGTAAAGGTACTTTTACTTAATTACAATTTTTCAGTACTTTTTCCACCTGTCCATACCAATATGTGGGGCTACATTAGTATAAAATAATGTACAGTTACTCAGATACAGGTGGTGGTTCTACCCACTGGCTCATCTTCCCCACTCTCCACTACTCTGATGAATATGATTAGCATTGATTACTGTCAGATCCACACTGTTTTTACACATTAGCATTAACACAGTTATTGCAGTGGCTCTATACTCGTTCCCAGAGCAGCAGAAGGAAACGGGGGGGTTGAATTGGGCTGATGTTGTAATATTGCTGTTGTCTGTAGTAAATATTTCATCACATTTCAACCGAACCCGAGTTTCCTGTTGGAGTAAAATTCAGGAACAAGCTTCTGCTCTAACCTCAGACCTGGAGGATATCCCGCACTGCAGTCACCCAAACCCAAAAGATCAAAACACTACTACTCACTGCCTACTTTCTGCATGTTTATTTTGTTTGTTATGCAATATGATAAGATTTAAAACCGAGGGACACAGTCTGCTGCAAATCTGGATCTGAACACTTCCTCTTGGAAACGAGTCTGGATGAGTCTAGAAATATACTGTAAACTAATCAGCCAATCATGTGCCCTTACAAAAAGGAAGTTTATTCCAGTGTACTATTAGTTTACTTCTATTAAACTAAAATTTTTTAGTACTTATCAGTGACATACTTAGAGCTGATTGGTAGCGAATATTAGAATATTCATTTAAAAAAAAAAGATGCATTAAAAATGCATTCACCCCGGAATTTTTATGTTTTCGTCCCAGATTATTTTGTGTTTTCACCCCAGATTTTTTGTGTTTTTACCCCAGATTTTTTGTGTTTTTACCCCAGATTTTTTGTGTTTTCACCCCAGATTTTTTGTGTTTTCATCCCAGATTTTTTGTGTTTTTACCCCAGATTTTTTGTGTTTTTACCCCAGATTTTTTGTGTTTTCACCCCAGATTTTTTGTGTTTTTACCCCAGATTTTTTGTTTTCACCCCAGATTTTTTGTGTTTTCATCCCAGATTTTTTGTGTTTTCACCCCAGATTTTTGTGTTTTTACACCAGATTTTTTTGTGTTTTCACCCCAGATTTTTTGTGTTTTTACCCCAGATTTTTTGTGTTTTCACCCCAGATTTTTTGTGCTTTCACCCCAGATTTTTGTGTTTTTACACCTGATTTTTTGTGTTTTTACCCCAGATTTTTTTGTGTTTTCACCCTGCATTTTTCGTGTTTTTATCCCAGATTTTTTTGTGTTTTCACCCTGCATTTTTCGTGTTTTTATCCCAGATTTTTTTGTGTTTTCACCCTGCATTTTTCGTGTTTTTATCCCAGATGTTTTGTGTTTTCACCCCAGATTTTTTGTGTTTTTATCCCAGATGTTTTGTGTTTTCACCCTGGATTTTTTGTGTTTTCACCTCAGATGATTTTTTATATTTTTACCCCAGATTTTTTGTGTTTTTACCCCAATTTTTTTGTTTTCACCCCAGATTTTTTGTGTTTTTACCCCAGATTTTTTGTGTTTTTACCCCAGATTTTTTGTTTTCACCCCAGATTTTTTGTGTTTTCACCCCAGATTTTTTGTGTTTTCATCCCAGATTTTTTTGTGTTTTCACCCTGCATTTTTCGTGTTTTTATCCCAGATGTTTTGTGTTTTCACCCCAGATTTTTCGTGTTTTTATCCCAGATGTTTTGTGTTTTCACCCTGGATTTTTTGTGTTTTCACCTCAGATGATCTTTTATATTTTTACCCCAGATTTTTTGTGTTTTTACCCCAATTTTTTTGTTTTCACCCCAGATTTTTTGTGTTTTTACCCCAGTTTTTTTGTGTTTTCACCCCAGATTTTTTTGTGTTTTTACCCCAGATTTGTTTGTGTTTTTTGTTGTGTTATATGTTTTCTTTAGCATTTTACTGTATATAAGCACTATATGCACATATGTGTCATACGAGTTATATAACTCAGAGACAGAGGCAGAGACACTCCTGCCTGTGTGAAGGTCACCGCCATAATTAGAAGCTGTACACTCCCACAAACAACCCCACAAAGAAATATTTACACCTTGGCATCTCAGACGCTAATCCATTAACTCCACAGCACCACAGCACGGCTGATATGTGGCCACATTTTCAATTTAATTCACTTTTACTGCTGGAGTGCTCATCACAATAGACACCACCACAAAGTGACTTTACAGAGGTCTGTGGAGGTTACAGAACAAATCAAAGCTAAATCACAGGAAACAGCTGCAGATTCTACACTGACTGCACTGACTGGTCTCGTCTATATTATGACGACTTCCGTTTTACACTATTAAATTATTCATGATCTACAGGGCACTAAACTAATCCTAAGAGGCACTCGATCACTTTTTTCCACAAGGATGGCAGCCAGGAGGGCATTTTGTTCCTTCATTTTTTTTTTGTCACTCTAGTGGACACTTAAGGGAATGGCAGGACACAATGGCAGGGGCAGTTGCCCTCCCTGACCCCACTCCCACCCCATTTTATGAATTTGTCTCCACATAACATTGATTGTGTATAGCTGGACAGAGCATTGTCTCTCAAAAGTGAAGCCACCACAGGTTGGGCACCCCCTGATGTTCGGTTTCAGAAAGCTGTGTAACCCCACCCATCCCCATAGGTTTCAATGGCAAAACAGACAACTTTCAATCATGTTTTTTTCTAATATACTGTAATTCTACCTCCATTATTTAAATGAAGCAGCTAGTGTAATACAACCCTCTGCTTATATTGTCACATCTTTATATCCCCACAGAATTCGTTTTTTAAAACGTTATTCAGCTCAATTCAAAAAGGTGTGGTTATTGTAAAAGGGCTGGTTATGGGCGGGACCAATAACAGACGTCAGCTCCCCTCGGCTCCGCTCTGCAGCCTGTGACCTCGAGGCAGCCCTCAGGGCCGGGGTTATTTAAATGAGTAGGCTGTCTCTTCACAGTCTTTCTCCCTCCTCTGTTCTCTACTGCGATTCAGACTCGGGTTTCAGGATCGCCAACATGGTGGAAGATTTTGGCTTCATTTTCATTGAATGAATGGGAACAGTGACACGGCGTCCATCTTTTTTTTTTACAGTTTCTGCCACATGATATAAAAATGTGCATTTTAGCATTTTAGAGAAAATATAATTGTATCATTCTAACAATTTTGCCTTTTCTGTCACTAATTGATTAAGCCTTAAAATGATGTGCTGTCACATTGACTGACAAGACAGTGAATAAATGACATTATTTAAGGCCTCAAAGGATCCAAGTTCAAAACGCTGATGATTAGTTTTTTTTTATTTTTTCCCACCATTCTTTGACGGCATCAGTGAAGCTCAACAAATCCACCCTCTTACTCAGTGCAGTCACAAAAAACATGGATATTAAAGGGTCTGTTGAACCTCGATAACAGGAAATTAAAAAAAGAGACGGGTCTTGCATGAAATGTTCAACCCTGTTACAAGCGCAGTGTGATGGAGTCTGACTTCTCACTTATTTTATATTAGATTATTTGACCCCTCAACTATTGAAACAGCAAAGGACAAAGCAAAACTGATAGCTTGACATGAAAAAAAATGCACTATTATTATTATTATTATTATTATTATTATTATTATTATTATTGTTCATGACTATTTCCAATCAGCAACATTCACATAAAGTTCAAACAAATGTTCAGTACCTATTGATTCAGTACTGATTGAGTCAAGTGTGAATTAAAGAAGTTATTGTGCTATTTTATTTAATATAGAAGGAGCTTTGATCAGGGGGCCTTTTTGTTACAGAATCAATGGTATATATAAGCAGAATATATTTATATACCTTATTGTTGTATATTTTGGTTCATTTTTATTTAAAGAGCAACGGTCCCACTTTATAATAAGTGTCCCTAAGTACTATGTAGTTACACGGTAACAATCCATGTAACTACAGTGTAACTACTGATGGAGTACACATTGTTACAGATTAACTACAGAGGTACAGGTTATGTAATTACACATGTGTATTAAGGTTCATTTTGACTTGTGTAAGTACACATGTGTACCAGGGTCAGTGTCCTTACACATGTGTAACAATGTGTGTGTACTCAATCAGCCCCAATTACATACTAGACAATAGCTGTTGGATCTGTTTATACTCAACTTATCACACACACATATTACATTATGTAAGTACACTTGTTCTATTACATGTGTAAGTACACTCACCCTGGTACACATGTGTACTTACACAAGTCAAAATTAACCTTAATACACATGTGTAATTACATAACCTGTACCTCTGTAGTTAATCTGTAACAATATGTACTTCATCAGTAGTTACACTGTAGTTACATGGATTATTACCATGTAACTACATAGTACTTAGGGACACTTATTATAAAGTGGAACCAGAGCAACACTTCCTTTTCTTAAAAAAATATTTATTTTCTAATTTTCTCCCAAGTTGCTAGTCAAAAAATGACTCAAACACTACAAACTATTCATGAGGTTTTTCTCGGGTTTTCTGAGAGATTTTTTTGTATATATATTAATTTTATCTCTGTTTTTCTCCCCAATTTAGCTACGCCGATTATCCTACCCACTCAGCTGCACTCCCCCCATCATTAGTAATGCCCCAACCAACCCTTGGAGCATAGCAAGCACAAGCACATGCCTCCTCCGATACATGTGAAATCAGGCTCCGCCTCTTTTTTATAAACGGCTGTTGATGCATCCTTGATGAGTAGCCAGCTAAGTGCGCTTGGTTTCGATCGGCTCACCGTCAACTTGTGCTGCAAACATTGGGAGAAAGCACCATCTACCATCCAGAGAGAGAGAGCAAAGCCAATTGTGCTCTCTCAGGGCTTTGGCAGTTGATGGCAAGCTGCATGGCCTGGATTTGAACCAGCAAACTCCTGATCATAGTGGCAGATTTTAAATATGTTTTTTTAAATGGTATTGTGGTCTAAAACCAGGTGTTTCAGTTTTATTGTCCTAAAAATAGACTGATGACAGGGTGTAGGGTGTACGATAGGGCCCACCAACTTCAAGAACTGACTGTTAACTTGCTATCTAATATGAAGATCCCTTTATTTGACAAGTGCCGCTGTAACCAGATAATCAGTATCAGTGGTGCTAGTGTTGTGGCAGTGGCTTCATCAAAGTTAGAGCCATAGTTGGTCATTTTCAGTTCTTGTGCCACGTATACAGGTTATTTTAATCCATAGACAACCACAGTATAGATCCTCCCTCCAGGAAATTACTATGTAAATCTCCAAACT